>NC_086120.1:11432546-11677546 GCF_963921235.1 Mobula hypostoma
TTCAACACTGCAGGTGACATCAAATTCTTTGATGAAGGACTCTCTGCCATTCTCCATTCATTCTGAAGGAGTTATGCCTGACTTCAACCAAGATAGGAGGTGGGTTTTAGACATCAAGGGTCTGGCTACAGCTCATCTACATGATTTTGGTGTCCTCCAGCCTGTCTCCAGCATATATCTGGTGGGAAATGCCAACAGTGAAGGGATAGCAGTGGAGCACTTTCAGACGGCAAGAGGGCAAGGCTACACTTGTGACACATAGTGTTTTGGCTGCTTTAATGTCTCTCCCTGGTGGCAAGGTATGAGACACGCAACAGGAATTGGATCAAGTGTAGATTTGCAAGCAAGCCCATTGTCTCCATATCCTATTTCATTAATGTTCTAACAGGAAGCACTGAATCAGTAAGCTTTCTATCAATTTGTTATGTCCACTTCTAAACAAAGCTTTTGGAAGTACTTAATTGTAGGCCAGCTCCTTTGAGATGTTGGCCAGAGAGGTGATTACAAAGTAAACTTTTCAATGACTGCTATTCAGTGTCAAATTGAGATTTATGCAACTTGATTTCAGTGAAAACATCTGACAAAGCAATTATCTTTGGCCTTGTTCATTCCCAGCTGCATCAGATGAGCATTCATTTTCTGCACCATCAATTCTTATGATATTTTTTGGCGAGGGACTACCAATTGGCCTAGTCTCTAGAGATGAGCCAATTATACACGAGATGTATTTGCAACCATGTTGTAGGAATGCAGTCTTCTGAAGATGAGATTGCCTCTTTATTTTCAGTGCAGAAGTAATGAGTTCTAGGTTGAAATTACAGTTCTTTCACTCTTACCAAGCATGTATACTTGGGATTGGCTTTGTAGATTCAAGCAGGCAAATTTTGCTTAGAATTCTTCCCTGTCTGATATAAATCCATTTTAGAAGGTGCTTATTTTCTTCTACATTGCATTTGTTGGTTGACTAGGTTCATTTCCTTCATCCACTTTTTCAATCAATGCATCTTTTTGAAGTCCCAGGGTGAACAATGGTTATTTGAACTGTTCAACTGAATTTCATTAACACCTTGGTGAGGTTATTCTGTGTTATCAAGGGAGCCTTGATCTCATTACTTTAATAAAGCACCAAATTGAAGCCACAGCTAATTTTAATTCCAGCTGAAATTCCCAGACAAAGACATGTAAAGCAGATTTCCAACTTAAAAAAATGATATGTGTCAAGTAATGCTCAGTTCTGAGATGCCGATGAAATCAGGTGAAGTTGCTCACCCACTCTCCTCATCCCTTTTGCAAATACAGTTCTTAAAATTGGAGGTGAATAGAATCATTAACTCTAACTCTCTATACTGGATCTGAAATGAAAGGATACACCATTCAAAGGAGGTCATTTTGCATAAATTAATAAATTACATGAAGTAATGCATAAACTGGAACAGGCAATATGTTGCTTATTATTTCCCATTTAATCCGGTCCTGATCCATTTGTGATTAGGAAGAGATGTATTTGATGTCATTTCTCAGTTCAATCTGTAAAGAAGTTCAACTCTTGTCATAAATACAATGGACTTTTAATTTCACCTACTGGACAAACAGTTGGAAACGGATTTTCAAGCAACACACATCAAAGTTGCTGGTGAACGCAGCAGGCCAGGCAGCATCTCTAGGAAGAGGTACAGTCGACGTTTCGGGCCGAGACCCTTCGTCAGGACTAACTGAAGGAAGAGCTAGTAAGAGATTTGAAAGTGGGGGGGGTATCTAAAATGATAGGAGAAGACAGGGGGTGGGGGGAGGGATGGAGCCAAGAGCTGGACAGGTGATTGGCAAAAGGGATATGAGAGGATCATGGGACAGGAGGCCCAGGGAGAAGGAAAAGGGGGAGGGGGGAAAACCCAGAGGATGGGCAAGAGGTATAGTCAGAGGGACAGAGGGAGAAAAAGGAGAGAGAGAGAAAGAATGTGTGTATATAAATAAATAACGGATGGGGTACGAGGGGGAGGTGGGGCATTAGTGGAAGTTGGAGAAGTCAATGTTCATGCCATCAGGTTGGAGGCTACCCAGACGGAATATAACTGACCCTTAGTCCTGACGAAGAGTCTCGGCCTGAAATGTCGACTGTACCTCTTCCTAGAGATGCCGCCTGGCCTGCTGCGTTCACCAGCAACTTTGATGTGTGTTGCTTGAATTTCCAGCATCTGCAGAATTCCTCGTGGAAACAGATTTTACTTAGGATTCATAGGATGCTATTACACAGATGTACTGTCAGAATACCTCTCTCAGTATTTGTCTTGCTGTTTGAATTGGTGCATGGCAGTCTCAGCACGAAGTCTGGAGGTTGTGGGTTCAAGTTTCACACTTCAGTTTAACTCATAAGCAGGGCTGAACACTGAGGAAGAAATTTCTTTCCTGCTTCACTGAAACCAGAGCCAGGATGAGGAAGTTAAAAAGGAGTGGGTGCAGACAGCTGCCTAACACATTATGATTTAACATCTTTCACTGTTTAGACTTCAAAGAAATTCAGATAGGAACCTCATCCGTGTGTATTAATCAGGGACTCTGATGTCTTCAGTATTATTAGTTGTGAATAATAGTAGTGGCTTTAGAACTATCATTTCCTTAAGGATAGTATCTGAGGGTTGCAATGCATACAGAAATTTCCACAGGTAGAATGTAGCTTTGGGTGAACTAGGCTGCCTTTTGTTAGGACTCTCCATGTCTATATTTATTGGTCTGTATGCTCTGCATAACGTGGATCGTAAATGGGCGATTGAAGCTTTAAAGCTGCTCCCTCTTTAAAGATCTTCAATACTCTTCTCTAGGTTTGCCACAACCTTTGGAAAAGCTTCCAAAGTTAGCCTACAGGAACTTTTATTCCAATCACATTTGGTGAGGTTCCAGTGTCTGTGAGTTTGTTGGTTTCCCAGAATAGACAGCCAGAGAACCAAAAAACGGATTTTGGGATAGATTTTGTTAGTGGTGTCAAACACATACAGTGGCAATGAAGATGGGTGGTGGAAAGTCAGCCATCAGAGCTGTCAAGGACAGGATCAAAATCAGATTCAGTTTTATTACCTCTGAATTAGATGATGTGAAATTTGTCGCTTTGTAACAGCAGTATAGTTCAAAGGCATATAGTTACTATAAATTATAAAAGTAACTTAATACTGCCAAATAAAGGAATAATGAGGTGATGTTCATGGGTTCCTGGACCATTCAGAAATCCAACTGAAAAGGGGAAAAAGTTATTCTTGAATCATTGTCTTCAGGCTCCTGTACTACCTTCCTGATGGTAGTACTGAGAAGAGAGCATGTCCCAAATGGTGAAGGTCTGTAGTGATGGATGCTGCCTTACTGAGGCACTGACTCTTGAAGATATCCTCGATGGTAGGGAGGATTGTGCCTGTAATGAAGCTGGCTGAGTTTACAACCCCCGACAGCCCCCATTGAGACTGCGATGCAATCAGTCAGAGTTCAATCAGTAGAAATTTGTAAGAGACTTTGGTAACATCCCAAATTTCCTCAAATTCCTAACAAAGTAGAACCGCTGGCATGCATTCCTTATGATTGGGCCCAGGATATGTCCTCTGAGAAGCTGACACCCAGGACTTGCAGTTGTTCACTTTTTCCACCATTGAGCCCTCGATGAGGACTTATGCCCCCTGATTTCCCCTTCCTGAAGTCCCATCAAATGACTATATTGGTCAGCTGAGAAACGGAAGCTCATGGTTAATCTGAGATGTTGACTGCAGCACGGAGAAGGCAAAAGGCTGAAATTAAAAGACAAGGTTAGTAAAGTGGAAGATGGTACAAATAGCAGCTAATTAGATTAGTTCCACTAGAAATCTTGGTGCTTACAAGAAAGTTTAAGATCACCTTGGTGAACTTTCTTTGTTCTTTCTAGATCCTCCAGAGACAGTTTGTCAAGGGATTCATATCAATTGAAGTTGTTTTGTAAGGTTTAAATAATTGGACTCAAGTAGTGAATTGGGGTGGGGGGAGGCATGTTTAGATGGATTCAAGAAGGTGATTCCGTAAATAGAGATGGAACCTGTCAATTATGTGATGTTAGCCGATGTTTTTGTACTGCATTGCGTGATCAATGTCCCAGTTAATGAGGTAGTAGAAAACCATTTCAACCTACAGGGATGGTACATTCTTGGCTGACACATTGTGAGATAAGATTATGCATAAACTGAATGGTGAGCAAATCCAATCCAATTTACTAAACATGCTACATCAGACAGGCATTCAAGACAGGTACATTGATAGAAATAGCCTTAAAGGGAGCAAAAAGAATTTCAGCTGCAATGGAATTTTAGCGTAAATGTAATTTATGGTTCAACACCAGAAGCATTGATGGGCGATCAACATCATCTCTTCACAAGTGGCTTCTGGTGTTTTCTTTTCAAATTGTCACAGCCCAGAGAATAGCTAATCATAATGATTAAGAGGGTGATAACCTTTAAATCAACAATGAGGTTCAAAGGTTCATTTATTATCAATGTATGTTCACAGAATACATCTCTAAGTTTAGTCTTCTCCAGATAGCCACGAAACAAAGAAAACCATGGAATTCACTCAAGGTAAAACATCAAACCCACCCCCTTACACAAAAAACGAATAGCAATGCAATCGTCAATGACCAACACCCTCCCATTCAAAAAAACCTAACAAAATGCACCAAAAGGCAACAAGAATAACAACCTTCAAATCCCCCACCCCTTCAAAAAAACTGAAACAGATACCAAACGGCAGCAGGAACGTCAACCCCCAAACCCTCCCCCTCGTTTAAAGAAAACTAAAAAATTGTATCAATCATGGCAACAAGAAATAACAGGTGAAAGCACAGAATATAAAATCATAAAACTGAATGAATCCACAGCCCATAGACGAATCAATAAATTGCAGAACTTTGGTAACATCAGAGTCAGGTACATTATCACCGACATATGATGTGAAATTTGTTAATTTTGCAACAGCAGTTCAATGTGCTGTAGCGTGGATGAAATCACCGGAGAGACAGAGTCACTGGTAGATACAGAGCAGCTTCTTGATTCAACACAACAAGGTACAGTAGGCATCATACGGACGGAGACGCTTTCCGTAAAAAGGTCTGCTAGCTCAATGTGGCCTCAATATTTATATGCTAAACACAAAGGCAATCGCTACTTAAAAAGTTATAGACAATGCATAGACAATGCTATCTTTTGAAGCTACATACAAAATATCACACCATCCTTTCCTTCCGACGCCAACATGTCTGGATTGGTATCCACAGCCTTTAGTTAAATCGACAATACATTTATTTGGCATTTTACGTGCTAACATAGAAGACAATTAATATTTATAATGTATAGATAATACTGTCTTCAAAACTACAGCATCAGGTCAAACTACGACGCCAGAAGCATCTGGTATTCACACTTTTTTAGGAAGCGCATTGTTGTGGACTCAATCCACAGTACTTTGTCAAATAGAAGTCTGGTGGCCAAAGTCATTTAGTGTAAACAAATCATCTACCATAATATAGAAAAACAAACAAAATAAAATAAGAATAATAAATAAAGAACTAAGTGTAAATAAATATGTAAATCCTCCGACAGCATTGAAAGAGAGAGAAACTACTTAAATGCAGAGGCCTTCCCTCTGGAACAATGATATGCCACCACACAAACTCCTTCGCTGGCAGCACTGTGAGATCCATCACTGCAGCAATTAAGGGGCAGGTAGTCAGCGCTGAGCCCGCGCTCACCTTCCACATTCGCCTGGATGTTTCTGTCTTCCTTGTTGCTTTATTCAGCTATTAATGGATACTTCAATCGGCGAAATGAAGTCGATCACGAGCTCACGCCCTGTCTCTAAGCTTTTCATCTTGAGCTCGCTTCCTGGAATCTTCTCGGAAATGGCAAAGCGCTAGAACACTCAATTGATCTCCAAACTGCAAATCACAGGCTCTAACAGTTCCAGAAACACATTTAAGTTAAAGAGAATACATAGAAAAAGTGAAATCAACGGTTTCATGGACTATCGGAAAGATGTTGTTCAAGAAAATGATATCCACTTGACCAGAAGATTATTCAGTCCATGTTATATCTTTTATCAATGAGGTTAGTATGACAGAAGTTGATCAGATCTCTGAAGTGCCTTCATGATGTGAGTCAAATAGATGGAAAGCACCGTAGAAAGCATTCTTCTAGGGTGCATCACAACCCGGTATGGAAGTTGTCCTGTCCAAGTTTCGAAGAAGTTGCAGAAGATCGTGAACACAGCCCAGCACATCACACAAGCAAAACTTCTGTCCTTGGACTCACCTTACACCACCCATTGTCAGAGCAGTGCTGCCAGGATAATCAAGGACACGACCCACCCAGCCAACACACTTTTCGTCCCTCTTCCCTCCGGGAGAAGGCTCAGGAGCTTGAAGACTGGTACGGCCAGATTTGGGAACGGCTTCTTTCCAACTGTGATAAGACTGCTGAACAGATCCTGACCCAGATCTGGGCCGTACCCTCCAAATATGCGGACCTGCCTCTTGGTTTTTTTGTACAACCTTACTTTCCCTTTTTTATTTTCTATTTATGATTTATAATTTAAATTTTTAATATTTGCTATCGAGTTGTACTTCAGGGAGCGCGAAGCGCAGAATCAAATATCGCTGTGGTGATTGTACGTTCTATTATCAATTGTTTGGCGACAACAAAGTATAAAGTATAAAGTATCTTTGTACATCTTGGAGGTATCAAAGTCTTCAAATCCAGTTCCACTTGGGATATGTTGGTAGAATGATGCGGAGGGCTGTTGTACGTGCTTACAAACTAGTGTAATGAGTGAAAATTTAGATGTGCTGATAACACATCTTATAAGTGACTGTGTCATTAATATTCTACAAAATTATGGAAAATTCAGTGAATTTAAAGTCAATTTTAAGGAAATCTGAAGGTCTGGTTTTTCTTCTATATATTTGATTAGGTTTATGATGCCCTCACGTTCCCAGCAATCTGTTCATTCCTTCAGAAGACTAAGGAAAAAAAAATATTGTCCCTCTTACTTCTCAGTCTGAGTAATAGGAGACACTCTGTACTGAAGCTGAGGCATGCTACTGCATATCATCTGAGCATGCTCAAAGTAATGTGCGTTTTGTTATACAATCCAGTAGGCCACATCAATATCTGTTAACAGAGCTGGAGATATGATGAATATTGGATTAGAAATTTCTAAACTTAATATTTGGAATAAAAGTAGAAAATGCTTGAAGCCTTCAGGCAGCATCCGTGAGAAGAAAAAAGTGTTAACATTTCAGATCGAAGGCTTCATCAGAACTGAGTTTTCACATAGGCTCTTCAATATGAAATGTTAACTATTGTTCCTCTTTCTACAGATGCTGCCTGCTTAGATTAGATTAGACTATGAGGACACACAGTCCTCTTTTATTGTCATTTAGTAATGCATGCATTAAGAAATGATACAATGTTTTTCCAGAATGACATCACAGAAACACATGACAAACCAACTTAAAAATTGCCAAAAACCACATAATTATAACATATTGTTACAACAGTGCAAAGCAATACCATAATTTGATAAAAACAGACCATGGGCACGGTAGAAGTCTCAAAGTCTCTCGAAAGTCCCATCATCTCACGTAGACGGTAAACCTCCAGCTCCACAAACTTGTCGATCCAGCATCCTGGAAGCACCCGATCACAGTCCGACTCCGAGTCCGTCTGAAAACTCCGAGCCTCCGACCAGCTCTCCGACACCTAGCACTGAGCACCATCTCTGCCGAGCACTTCGACCCCTGCCCCGGCAACAGGCAATAGGCAAAGCCGAGGAATTGGGGCCTTCCCCTCCGGAGATTCTTGATTGCACAGTATCAGAGGCAGCGAAGCGGGCATTTCAGAAGTATCTCCAGGTGTTCCTCCATGCTTCTCATGGCTGTCTCCATCAAATCAGGATTGTGCACTGCATCCTACTTCACAAATACGATATCATTCAGAATGGCCACGCGCGCTGCGTCGCGTCGCCATCTTCTCCTCCCTCAGACTTCCAACAATCCTTACATTTATTTCACTAAATTAGATGCCATGCAGTGGATACAAATGGGATTTTGCCCGGTGCAGAATGGCTGGCATCAATGTCCTCCCATTAGTGTCACAAGTTCATCAAAATCCCAAATGATGAGGGGAGAGCACAGTAATGTAGTGGTCAGGTGCAGGTGACCTGAGTTCAATTTCACCACTATCTGTAAGGAGTATGTACATTCTCTCAGTGACCATGTGGGTTCCTCTGGGTGCTCCGATTTCACCCCCCCCCACCACATTTCAATGACATGGTTTAGTAGGTTAATTGGATCTAACACTGTGATGCCAACTCTGTTACCATTCTGAATCCCTAAATAAATGATAAAATGAGAGCAAAGAAGTTCAGCTACTTCTGGATGCTGGAACCTGAAGCTTTGTACAAGTTCGACTGTGGCATGGAGCCAAGGTTTAAATTCACACCAGGGGGTCTGCAGGTTCTAGGTGGGGAGCTGGGAGCTAAAGGAGTGCTTCAATCCCTACAGTCCCCTGTTTTAGTGTAAACCACTCCCCCCCCGCCCCCCACCATCACTGCCTGCACACTCTGCCATTACTCCCATCGATTCGCTCTTGAAAGATTTCCAGCTGAGCAAAACTTTGCACCTGGGCAACAGGCTTGCTAATTTAGTTAGTTGTAGGATGTAACACAGTTGTTGGATTTGGACAACAATAGTGCTAAATACATTGGTACTTTTTGAGAGTCTTCTGGTGATAGAGTTACCATCCCAATATCTAAGCAGTAACTGTGAGTAATCCTGTGACTCTTATCCATCCTGTTGATATTTACCAAATAACAACAGCCAAATTCCATCTGCCCAGTGTGCATAATCAACGCTCCCACTATCTCTTTCGACTCTTCTTATCACAGCTCTAAGCAAAGAACACACATCAAAGTTGCTGGTGATCGCAGCAGGCCAGGCAGCATCTCTAGGAAGAGGTACAGTTGACGTTTCAGGCCCAGACCCTTCGTCAGGACTAACTGAAGGAAGAGTTAGTAAGAGATTTGAAAGTGGGAGGGGGAGGGGGAGATCCAAAATGATAGGAGAAGACAGGAGGGGGAGGGATGGAGCCAAGAGCTGGACAGGTGATTGGCAAAGGAGATATGAGAGGATCATGGGACAGGAGGTCCAGGGAGAAAGACGGGGGGGGCAGAACCCAGAGGATGGGCAAGGGGTATAGTCGGAGGGACAGAGGGAGAAGAAGGAGAGTGAGAGAAAGAATGTGTGTATAAAAATAAATAACGGATGGGGTACGAGGGGGAGGTGGGGCATTAGCGGAAGTTAGAGAAGTCGATGTTCATGCCATCAGGTTGGAGGCTACCCAGACGGAATATAAGGTGTTGTTCCTCCAACCTGAGTGTGGCTTCATCTCTTACTAAGTCTTCCCTCAGTTAGTCCTGATGAAGGGTCTCGGCCTGAAACGTCGACTGTACCTCTTCCTAGAGATGCTGCCTGGCCTGCTGCGTTCACCAGCAACTTTGATGTGTGTTGCTTGAATTTCCAGCATCTGCAGAATTCCTGTTGTTTGCGTTGTCTAAGCAAAGAAGTAAGCTTTTGACACAGACAGAATATCATTGCACTAGGACTTCACATTCTGAAACCAAGTTGTGCTAATTGTGGACAATGAATCAGAATCAGAATAATTATTAAAATCAGGTTTATTATCTGAATTTATGGAGATGTATAAGATTGATTGATACTGGAGGTTACTTGGGTCTTAGGTGTCTGTATGTTTAGTTGAACAACAGGTTTCTTTTCCAAAATCATTTCAAACCCTTACCATAACTCTTTGAAAATGTACATACAGCTTATATCTTCATTTCAGCTTCATTTTTCTATGCCGTTTGGTTGTTCCTTTTCGTATTGTTTGTGTTCTGTAGGCACCTGCGGTGTACTGTTTGGATCTCGACCGAAGGATCCAATGCTCTGCTGTGTCCAGAGAGCTTCCTGATGGAGATCAGAGACAAGAACCTGAAAAGGACTGAGAACACAAGCTGACTCATGGGAAAAAACCAAAAGGCGGGATGCGGGGCCATGAACCACTCCATCCCGAAGTGGCGAGGATGATTGAAGTATTGAGGTGAAGGCGTTTGGACCCAGTCAGCGAGCGCACCGGACGAGGTTGGTCGCTGTTTTGTTTCTGCGGGGAGGGGTTGGGGATGCGTTGCTATTGTCGCTGTCTTTTCTGTGAGTGAGGGAGTCAGAGATTGTATTGTTGCTGTTTCTTTCTGCAGGGGAGGGGGTCGGGGATTGTATTGCTCCTGTTTCAGTTTTCTGCAGAAGAGGGGTCTAGGGATTGCATTGCTGCTGTTTTTTACTGTGGAGTGGGTGTCAAGGATTGTTATTGTTGCTGGGTTTTTTTGTGTGGGGGGGTTCGGACATTGTTATTGTTGCTTTTTTTTCTGCGAGGGAGAGGTTCAGGGATTGTTATTGCTCCTGTTCTTTTCTGTGGGAAGGAGCTGGTGGATTCTAAGGTCTGCAAGTTTAGTTTCTTTTACGTGTTTGTGTATTTCATGGATATCCGGAGAAGACAAATATCAGAGTTGTACTGTACATGCATACCTTGACAATAAAATGAACTTTGAACCTTGAACCTTGGCAAAAGATCCTTTCAGTAAATAGCCATCAGTTTGCACACCGTCTTTTTCCCTTTTCTCTTGATTATTCCAAAAAGGATCTTTGGATCATCAGACAAGAAAGCTAATCTGTCTATCTACAGTACACCCAGAAGAATGCCCTTAAATGCTACTTAATCCTTTATTTGGTAAGCACTGCACTGCTCCCACTCATTCTTTGCTCACCACAACTCCTCAACAGTTTTCCCATTCTCCTTTCACTGCCCATTACCTCCAGCTTTGCTTTCACTCAGCATTTAATAACTACTGATCCCCGGCAATACTCCCATCATCTTCTGCAGACAAATGCATTAAAATTCAATTTACACAATTTAAGACCCTATGTACTTGAATTATTCTTCACAACATACTCTTCCAACACTCTTTTGAACACAGGTTTGTGCATACTGGATTACATCTTAATGGACTGTGTAGGAGTGTTAGCATTCCAAATAGTTCTGGTGGCTCAGTCAAGAGGACGTCTCCCTCCTCAAAGCCTGCCATGCATCTTCACTATTCCTCCACCAGGCACATGTGGGACAAGGATTCATTGTTTCTAATTCACTATAAATATTTAACAAACAACTCCTCATCTACATTTTTTCATGACCCAAATGTTTGGGAATTAAAAATACTTACTGCGTGGTGCGATTTCTTTTGAAGATATTTGAGCTGTTGGAACAGAGGGTAGCTGATAAAACATATGCTTTTTCATTTTGGAACTGTATTTCACAGAAGTGGAACACAACCACGTCCAAGGTCACGGAATAAACAAACAAAACCCTTCCCTTTCTTGCAAAAAAATGAATGTCTCATCAGCCTTCAGCAACATATGCTTATTTATTTTACTGAGAGCATTGCCTCTATCTATCCATAACTAGAGAAAAACTTTTCCTTCTCCATCTGCATTTGACGTGTTTATCCATGACACATCTGCCCTTTTACCCACCCAGCATGTTTGATATATGTGTGACCTCTACATTGATGTTAGTCAGTGTTCCATAATTTTCCACATCATCTTTGATGTTTGACACAGGGGAACTTAGCCAAGGCCCTCAAAGTTAAAGGTATTGCATCATAAGACATAGTAATACTAGAATAACTCAGCAGGTTGGGCAGTACCTATGGAAATGAATAAACAGTCGACATTTCGTGCTGAGACTCTTTCTCAGGACTGGAAAGGAAGGGGGAAGGTGCCAGAATAAAAAGATGGGGGAAAGGAAGCAGGATAGCCAGAAGGTGATAGGTGAAGCCTGCTGGGTGGGAAATGTAAAGGGCTGAAGAGGAAGGAAACTGACAAGAGAGGAGAGTGAACTATAGGAGAAAGGGAAGGGGGAGGGAACCCAGGGAGAGGTGATAGGTGACAACAGGTAAGGGGCCAGACTGGTTAAAAGAAGAGGCGAGGGGAGCAGAATTTTTTTTTCTGGAAGGAGAAATCGATATTCATGCTATTAGATTGAAGGCTACCCAGCTCCTCCATGACTTCCTGTTGTGTAATGATGAGGCCACCCTCAGGGCAGAGGAGCAACACCTTATATTCTGCCGGGCCATGCACGTAATGCCAACACACGACAGCAAATTCCTAGGACATGTGAATGTATATGACGAATTACATTGATTCTTGACCTTTGATCCTTAATCCTTGAAGATAATGGGACAATTGGAGATGAAATGTGACTTCCCAAAGGACTTCTTCTTCAAACTAACAGACACCAAAACGGAATTTGTTAATGTCCATCTCATGCCCATTTCAGAGACTGAGTTCCATCAACAATTGAGTCTGCATTGCCAAAATATAGAGTACATAGAATCAACCCAAGTACCATAAAAACATATTGCCTTCTGTCTTGGTCATCCATGTCTAGGAAGGATGTTATTTCAGCTAGAAAGTGTGTAGAAAAGATTCACAAGGATGTTACCAGGAGTTGGGGGGAGCCGGGGGGGAGGGGGCACAGAGGGAGGGGTTTACACTATACGGGAAAACTTAATAGGCTGGCGCTTTCTTCCCTGGAGTAAAGGAAGCTGAGAGGTGACCTTATAGAAGCTTATTAAGTCATGAGGGGGATAAATAAAGTGAATGCTCAGAGTATTTTTTTTCCCAAGGTAGGAGAGCCTTACTTAAGAAGACATAAATGTGAGGGGGGAAAGGTTTGAAAGGGACCAAAGGAGAAACATTTTCACACAGATAATGGTAGGTATATAGAAGGAGCTGCCAGAGGAAGTGGTAGAGGCAGGGTATAATTAAAACATATAAAATATATTTAGGTTGGTACAAGGATTGAAAAGGTTTTGAGGGATATGGGCCAAACACAGGGAATTGGGATGAGCTCAAGTAGACAGCTTGTCGGCATGGTTGGGTTGAGCCAAAGGACCTGTTTCTGTGCTTTATAACTCCGTGACTCCATAATTCACTCAACCACAGAATTTTTGTTCAGTATTTCAAGTGAAAGTAACCAGGAACCTGGTAGAAATTAATTTGATAATAAATAGATAAATTTAAATGTGTTTTGAAGAATGTCAATGTTTTGACAAAAGGTTATATTAGTTTAAAATGTTTGAAATTATTGTCCTCTCTAGGACTAAAAGAAAAAACAATTTCTTTGTCGTCTACAAACTATGTGAATAGGTACCTGACTAAATTAAAAAAAAACCCTGAAAATCTGAAACAAAAGCAGAAACTCTGGAAACATTCAGCAGGTTAGCCACCATCTGCATAGTTGACATCTCAAGGTTAAAAACTTTCATTGAAACTTCATCAGCAGGGGCTGTTAATGGAACCCTTGATGTTTTGCAGAAGAGTCTTCAACATGAGTCATTAACTCCGTTTCTCCCTCCACAGATGCTGCCTGACCTGTTGAGTATTTCCAGCATTTCCTGTTTCTATTCCTGTCTGAGGTCTCTGTTATTTCCAATTTTGTGCTGCAAATGTACTGGTTGAAAGTGACGTTTGAGATAACAGAATAAATAAATATGATATCTGTTGCAGACTCAACTTGATTTTCTTTTCAACAAAATTAGCTTTAGCCACCTGCCATTTAATGGCAGCGGCTATTATTGAAGTTAATTTGATGAACTGCCCAGGTACCGAGTATCATTTACGTAAAACTAATGCATCCGAGGCAGTGGAACACAGTGTTCAATGAAAGTAAAGATTCTGAATAATTCACTTGAACGGGCTAACATCCTCACAATGGTTTCCCGAGTGGCATATTTCAATGGAAATTGCCTGGATATAAATAAAAAGAACTCAATAGTTTTTATTTTTGGTTGTGCAGACTGTGGAGGAGGTTTAAAGAAGATCCTAATAATTTGGGAAGTGTGGCTGCAAGCTCCTCGTTAATATAACCAAGGAAGTTAAGACCAACTCAACAAAACTTTCCTACAGCAGAAATGAATCCTTGCAGATGCAGATGTCGTAGGCATTCCTTAAAGTTTGATCACTCCATGATGTGATGGCAATTTATAAGATTATAAGATAACAGTATATGACTATAAGATACAGTATATGAGTAGAATCAGACCATCTGGACTTTTCAGCCATTTACTCATGGCTGATTTTGTATTTCAAATCCATTCTCTTACCTTCTCCCCATTACCGTTAACCACCTTCTCAATCAAGGACCTATCAAACTCTGTCTTAAATACATCAAATGACCTGGCTTCCAGATCTTTCTGTGGCAACAAATTCCACAGATTCACCACCATCTGACTGAATAAATTCCTCCTCATATCTGTTTTAATGGGGCATACCTTTATTCTGATGCAGTGTTTTCAGATTTTTGGCTCTCCCTCTACTGGAACCATCCTCTCTACATCTACTCTATCCAAATCTTTCAGTATCCAATAGGTTTCAGTGATATCCCCCCTTATCCTCCTGAACTCCATCAAGTACATGCCCAGAAGCATCAAATGGTCCTCATACATCAATTTTTTTGCTAGGGTCATACCTGTGAACCTTCCCTGGATCCTCTCCAGGACCAGCACATACTACCTTAGACATAGGTCCCAATTCCTTGCACACAAGGTGCCTCTGATATCTCATTCAGTCACTGTTCATTTGCAGCCTCATCAGTAAGTGATTCCTACATTCTTGATTTGCTGCCCATTCTAATTGAGCCTGATCTCACACAGAATCCATTCTGATTTGGGCATGTTTCTGGCTGGCAGAGAGTACATTTCAGTGTTGGGAAGGCACACGAACCATTTATCAGGATCAGAAGGGCATTATCTTTCTCCAATTAGCCTGAGTTTCATTCTGTACACTCATCTCTCCACCAGAATCAAATGAATTTTAGAAGGAGTGAGGACTGTATATACAGTGTCACAGATTCAAAAAGTCAGACAAATATACAACACTATTGCAATCATTTAGCCCACCATTTCGATGTCAACTATCAAACATTCATCCTCTACTGCCTTGATGAGGCAAAATTCAGTCTGGAGAAGCAACACCTCATATTCTATACGGTTAGCCTCCAACGTGATTTCTCCCTTGTTCTCTCTTTTTTCCATACCCCATTCTGGTTACCCTCTCACTTCTTCTGTTGTTTGCACCTGGCCATCACCTTCCTTGGATTCTCCTCCTCCTCTCCTTTCTTCTTTGGTTTACTGTGCTCTCTTATGAGTTTCTTTCTGCTTCAGCCTTTAATCTCTTCCACCCATCCACCACCACGGCTTCATACATCATGCCCCTCCACAATCCACCCACCTTTCCCCTCACTTGGTCTCACCTATCATCTGCCAGCTTGTACTCCATCCCTTCTAGCCACCTTCTGTCATGGTCCAGTCCGTGAAGTCCGTATTCCGGTTCACAGTCCAGTCCGTGGACTCAGGACTCCGGGTCTTCCAGCTGTCCCTTGATTGAGTTAATCATAGGCACCTGATTCCCATCTTGGGGCTTGGAATATAAGTAGCCTTGGGGTTGAGTGTGAGCTGCTGGTATGTTTTTGTCAAGATCCCCTGGGAGTAACCTGCTGGTGGAAGGCTAGAGTGGACACTTGCCATCTTTAGGTCGCATTGGAGAATCATTCCCTCATGGAGCCTTGCTGTCAGTAGTTGGAGCTGTCTTTGCAGTATGGATTTGGCTGTTTCCTGGGCCAGCTGAGTGGCTGCCAGTCACTCTGAGCTAGGTAGGGATCCAGCTGTTTCTGTAGCCAGCTGAGGTTGCTGGCCAAACTGAGACTCAGAGCTACCCTGAAGCAAAGATGGAACTGTTTGTTGTTCTTTGGTGTTTGTCTCTTCTTGTCCTTGCCTCTGTGGGGTAAGTCAGGCCATTTTGCTGTTGCCCTGTGGGGGGGGGGGGTAGAGACATGTCTTGTCTTTGCCTCTGTTGGGTAAGTATGGCCATTCTGCTGTTACCCAACAGGTGGACCTGTCCCACCTTGGTGTGGTGAGGTTGAGTCCTGGCTTGTCTAAGTAATTCCTGGCTCTATATCTATGTACTGTCCTGTCTCATGTTGGTGTCATGTTAACAATGAGTCCTGGCTTTTTGAAGGACAAGTCCCTGCTCTATATTAATTTTCAGTTCCCAGTAAGTCTCTCAGCTCCAGCCTCTGCATTATCAGCCTTTGCAACCCAAGCCTCGAGGATCCCGCAGCCAAGCTCCAAGAACCCAAGCCTCGAGGATCCCGCAGCCAAGCTCCAAGAACCCAAGCCTCGAGGATCCCGCAGCCAAGCTCCAAGAACCCAAGCCTCGAGGATCCCGCAGCCAAGCTCCAAGAACCCAAGCCTCGAGGATCCCGCAGCCAAGCTCCAAGAACCCAAGCCTCGAGGATCCCGCAGCCAAGCTCCAAGAACCCAAGACCCGAGGATCCCGCAGCCAAGCTCCAAGAACCCAAGACCCCAAGCCTCAATCTTCAAGAGCAAAGACCCCAGCCTGTCTCCAAGCTCAGGCCTCTAGACCCCAACCACATCCTGTCCTGAAACCATGTCATGTCCTTGCCTGGTTCTGGGGTCCGAGCCCGAGGCAAGTTCTGGGTCCTGGTCCAGTCTCAGGCTCAGTGTCCAAGCCTTGTCTCCTAGTCCTGGTCCTACTTTCCCTAGCCCAAGTCTGCATTCTTGTCCCTGCTCTTGGTCTGTGTCCTGTCACGTCCCTACTCTAGTCAAGTCCTGTTCCTTGTACTTCAGTGTCTGTGTCTTGCATTTGGGTCCATTCCCAGCACCCCATTGTGACACCTTGATTTGGCTTCTGCCCCCTTCCAGTCCTAATAGTCTTGGCCTGAAACATCACCCTTGTATTCCTCTCCATTGATGCTGCTTGGCCTGTTAAGTTCCTCCAGGATTTTGTGTGTGCTGCTCAAGTATGTGTCCATACCAGTCCCATTTTTCAACACCTGGCCCAAAGCCAAGGTGCTTCCAGTGAACCTAAATGTGTGGGAGCCCCTTCCTCCTCCACTCCCTCAGGGATTGTTTACCAGATTTCAGCCAACCTCTGGATGACAGATTTCATCCTCCAATCTCCTCTAAATTTTCTATCCCTTCTCTTAAGCTTGGGTGTTCTGGTTACAACCTCCTATGCTAAGGGGAAATGTTTCTCATATCTACCCTATTTTTACCTCATGTAACTTTGTGCACTGCCATAAGGTTACCCTGTCAGCCTGCTCCACTCTCAAGGAAACAAATCCAGACTCAAAGCTGAAATACTTTATCCCAGGCAAAATCCCCTCTGAACCCTCTCTGGCAATCACAATAAGAACATAAGAACATAAGACATGAGAGGCGAATTAGGCCGTTTAGCTATCAAGTCTGCTCTGCCATTTGATCATGACTGATTTATTTTCCTTCTCAACAACATTCCCCTGCCTTCTTCCCAGAACCTTATGCCAAGCATAACGAGACCCTTCGTCAGACTTCGTCTCGGCCTGAAACGTCAATTGTACCTCTTCCTAGAGATGCTGCCTGGCCTGCTGCGTTCACCAGCAACTTTGTGTGTTGCCTGAATTTCCAGCATCTGCAGGATTCCTGTTGTTTGCGTACAGAAAACGCGCTTACTTCCATTGACCTGTACTGGAACCAGTCCTCCATACCCTACCATCCATGTTCCTACCCGGGTTTCTCTTAAATGTTCAAATCGAGCTCACATGCACCACTTGTGCCGGCAGCTTGTTCCACACTCGCACCACCCGTTGAGTGAAGATTCTCCTTAATCTTTTCACTTTTCAAACTTAACCCATGACCTCTGGTTGCAGTCCCACCCAATCTCAGTGGGAAAAAGCTGACTTGCATCTACCCTATCTATAACCCTCATCATTTTTATATCTCTATCAAATCTCCTCTCTCAATCCTATCCTGTTCATTCTTTCCTTACAACTCAGTTCTTTCAGACCCAGCAGCGTTCTTATAAAGTTTCTCTGTACTCTTTCAAATTTATTTACATCTTTCCTGTAAGTAAGTGATCAAAACTGCGCACGATATTCCAAATTGGGCCTCAACTATGTCTCATACAACTTCAACATTACATCCCATCTCCTGTTTTCAGTACTTTGGTTTATGAAGGCCAATATACCAAAAGCTTTACTACAATCCTATCTAACTGTGACACCACTTTCAGTGAATTATGGACCTCTATTCCCAGATCCCTTTGTTTTACCACACTCCTCAGTGCCCGACTGTATAAGACCTACCCTGGTTGCTCCTACTGAAGCGCAACACCTTGTACTTGTCTGCATTAATTTCCATCTGCCATTTTTCAGCCCATTTTTCTTCAGCTGGTCCAGATCCAACAGCAAGCCTTTCTTGCTATCCATTACCCCCCAATCTTGATGTCATCTGCAAATTTGTTGACCCAGTTCACCACATTATCATCCTGATCATTGATGTGGGTGACAAGCAACAATAGATCCAGCACCATCCCCTGTGGCAATCCATTAGTCACAGGCCTCCAGTCTGAGAGGGAGCCATCTACTACTGCTCCCTTGCTTCTCCCACAAAGCCAATGTCTAATCCAATTTACTTCCTCATCTTGAATTCCGAGTGACTGAATCTTCTACACCAACCTGCCATGCAGGACCTTGTCAAGTGCCTTGTTATAGTCCGTGTGGATAACATTCACTGCCTTGCCTTCATCCATGTTCCTGGTAACTTCCTCAAAAAACTCTATTGGTTACACATGACCTACTGTGCACAAAACCATTCTGACTATCCTTAATCAGTCCATGTCTATCTAAATACTTATACATCCAATCCCTCCGTTACCTTCCAATAACTTTCCTCTAACTGATGTCAGAGTTACTGGCCTATAATTTCCTGGTTTATTTTTAGAGCCTTTTTTGAACAGCGGAATAACATTGACTATCCTCCAATCCTCTGTTACCCCACTTGTCACTAAGGATGATTTAAATATCTCTGCTAGGATCCTGGTAATTTCTACACTTGCCTCCCGCAGGGTTGGATGAAAACACCTTGTCAAGCCCTGGGAGTTTATACACCCTAATTTGCCTCAGAACAGCGAACACCTTCTCCTCTGTAATCCGGATAGGGTCCATGATGTTGATGCCGCTTTGCCTCACTTCTATAGATTGTGTCTGAGTCCTGAGTAAATACAGATGCAAAATATTTAAAGATTTCTCCATCTCTTTCAGTTCCACACATGGATTACCATTCTGATCTTTCAGAGTTCCAATTTCATCGCTTGCAATCCTTTAGCTTTTAACATATCTGTGGAATCCATTAGGATTTACCTTCAGCTTGTCTGCTAGGGTAACCTCATGTTTACTTTTAGCCTTCCTGATTTTTTTTCTTAAATAGTTGCATAGGAATGATTCACTTATTTTCTTACAGCTATTATCACATTTCAACAGGGTCGTTTGAATAATCTTCCTATAGGGTTGCATAAGGTACTCCAGCTGTGGACTAATTGATGTTGAATATTGCTGTACCATACTCCTCCATGGTCTTACATCCCATGCCCAGGCTTCAGAAAGCAAGCATCCTGTATATCATCTCAACCACCTTGCCTAACTTTGCTACTTCATTCAGGATCCTTGGACATATACACCAAGATCCCTCTGTTCCTCAACTTCCTAGGGCCCCAATACTCATCGTGTATATTGTAGCCTTATTACTCTTCCCAAAATACATCAGCTCACATTTTTCCTGATTAAATTTCATGTATTATTGTTCTGTCCATTCTACCAAGTTAGTATCATTCTGCTGAAGATGACCCTCCATAACCCCAGCAGTTTTCTATTCCTTAAGAGTGCAGAAGGCTGAGGGGAGACCTAAATTACGAGGTGCTTAGATATGAATACACACGATTCAAGAGTTGCCGGAAGAGCGCACGGGACAATTTTCCTGCCCTATGATTGGGTCTATGCTCATATGCTCAAGTTCTTTTCAATAAAAGTCACTGAGTGCATGAAATATTCCACTGAATGGAATAATCTTTATTCTGCTGAATGGACCAAACCCCGAACTCTAACCGAAGTTAACTATCTTGCATTTATCTAAATTGCTTCTTTTGTAGCTTTTGGAAGCAACAGAATGTTTATAGTTAATGAAGAAAGTATACAAGCGAAACACCCTGCTTCCCTTGGCTGCGTAAGTCTAGGGAAAACACTGCCAAGTTCCGCCAAACTTGTGAGAGTGAACGGTTCGTCCCACCCCAAATCTCGATTTGTGTGGATGCTGTGTAACTTGCTACCCTGTAACAAATTAGTGCCATGAAATAACAGATAATACACTGCATATGATTAAAGGAATTATATTTATGAATCTTGATTTAACTAAAGGGTTAATAAAGAATAATAAAAAGAAAAGGGCCCATTCTAATTAAACAGGCAGATGTACACAACACACACCACTGTCCAAATGTTGCTCACAATCCATCTCAAATAAATGGGTCACCTGCGACTGGTTCTCCCCAGCGTCTTCTCTCTTAATCTCATCTCGAAAAAAATCCTCAAGCCCAACCTTATTGTCCCTCATCAAGAAAACCTCCCGCTAATTGTATGGCACACATACCACATCATCCCTTATCTTCAACAATAACCCAAACAGACTGAAAGCAGAACAAACAGCTCTTACAAAGCTGCTAAATGAAATACCTACAGCATAACAGTAAAGATGTGAACCAGGGCATTACACTCTTCCCTCACCACAAATAATCATGTCCTCATTCCTTTGAAATAATTTGTCATCCTGTCATTAATAACACCATTTTAAAAGGAATTTTGTGATGTCCCCACAAGATTTGAAGCTTCGACTTTCTTGACCAGGTCCAGACAAACCAGCACTAATGTATCAAGGACCTCAGCTAATCCCACATCTGCCTCCAAAAACTCTAGCTTCTATGACAAGTAACCATTGTACGGATAGTCATCCGTACTAAGACCCCAGATCTCTAGCGCACCGAGTGGCGTCAATGGTAAATGCGTCAAATACTGGTTGTAAAACAAACAGTACAGCAGAGTAACTTGAGAGCCGGTGTTAAGTATGGCTCTAGCATAAACCCCCTCAATCCGTAGTGATACACTGGAGCTTGGCCCCACTAGGCCTTCAGGAATAGGATATTTTGATATATTGCTGGGAGCGTGTTCCCCCGAGATGCCAGGCCGTTCCCTCACTGCCTCTCTCCGCTTAGGTAACTGGGAGTTCACTTGCTGAGGGTTTTCCTGTCTTTCACACATTCGTCTGACATGTCCCTCTTCATCACAGTTATAACAGACAAAACTGGTCGCTCCCCTTCTTGCAGGACCCCGTTAACTCGCACCCCTCTTCTTAGTCCGTCCCCTCAGGGGTCCGACTCCCTGTCAGCTTTATTATGCAGGGTGGCCGCACCTGCTGATAACTACTGGGACATCTCAGTCCTAATCTCTGCCAAGAGCCCCTTTATCATCCCCTGGGGTGGGTTATCAGTGGTCACCTCAGCCAAGGGGACGACTACTGAGGACTGTACCCTGCTGATTGAGTTCTCCTGTGCCTCCATCACATTCTCCTCCTCTCTTACTTCTCTGATCAGCTTGACAAACAAGGGTGGGGGGTAGGTCTTACAAGACATTTGTAGATCCCAGTCAATCAGGTCTGGCGCCTGGATGCCTTTCAACACTTGGTCCGTTCTTAACTGATGCACCTCAGTCGTTCAAATGGCCCCCTATGCCTCAAGCAACTCAGCTGCCTCTCTAGCCGAAAAATGTAGGTGGAAAGTTTCTAACCCTTCTCCTGAAACATGTTCTGAAACCCTGTCATAAGCTGCTTTGGGCTTTCCATCATGCCAAACACATTTTCTAGTCCTTGCATGTAGCCCACAGAGGTAGCAAAGGGATTCTGTATCTTTACAGATCTCACTGCATCGACAGCCGGCCCCTTCAAACTTCCAACCGATCTCTGTCTTTTCACGTCCACTCATTCAGCATCAGAGAGGTCTGCTCTGCCCAAGTCTCATACTCCTCTTGCCCCTCGGGGGTGGGCTTCACCCCTGAGAACATTCTCAGCTTTCAATAGCTAGGACCCGCAGCCTGTGCTCTGGGCCATTTATTCACCAGAGAGGTAAAGGCTGACACTAACTCTGAATTCTCACTGCTTGCTGAGGTGCTCATTAGACATTTCAAATCAGGCCACTCCTTCCCCTTGCTAAACAGAAGCGAGAACAACCTGTCTTTGAAGTCTCCGCCCCAGCTACGGGAGACTCGGGTTGTAATTCGGCCCATTCCCCTACACTCCCCTCCTCCCAGAAAGAATGGACAGCCCACCCTCTCCCGGGGCCCCAATAGTACTAGGCAGTTTCACTGCCATTACGTCATTGCTAGTCTGAACTAGAACAAAGTCTTTGCCTGCCATTTTATCAAATCTCCACTCAGTCCCTGCAGCATCCATAACCACGTATCGTAATCACTTCACCGAACAATAGTTTAACACAGACTTAAACACACAACCCACTGGATCAATGCTCAGGGCAATCATACAACTTCCAACAAAATCGATCCCGGACGATACCCCCACAATGAAGCACCCTGATTTCCTTGCTGTGTAAGCCTAGGGAAGACACCCTCAAGTCCTGCCAATCTCGCGAGATTGAGATGGCTCGTCCCAACCCAAACCCCTGGTTTGTATTGATGCTGTATAATTTGCTACACTGTTACAAGTTATTGCCAGGAAATAACAGACAGTACAGTGCATACAATTAAAGGAATTATATTTATGAATCTTAACTTAACTAAAGGGTGAGTAAAGAATAACAAAAAGAAAAGGGCCCATTCTAGTTAAGCATTGGAGCTCATCCTGAACTTCTCTGTCACTCACACGCTGGGCCCTCGGTCAGCGTGAATGCCCACACCACCCACCGAGCGTCGCTCGCAATCCATCTCAAACAAACGGGTCTCCCATTGGATCGTGTGCTACGACCGGTTCTCCCCAGCGTCCTCTCCCTTCATATCCCGCTGAAAAAAAAAACCCAAGACCAACCTTATTGTCCCTCACCAAGAGAACCTCCCGCTAATTGGATGGCACACATTCCACATCATCCCTCATCTTCAACAATAACCCAAACAGGCTGAAAGCAGAACAAACAGCTCTTACAGAGCTGCTAAATGAAATGCCTACAACATAACAGAAAAATTGTGAACCAGGGCATTACGCAAGTGTTCGGATTGCTTCGATTTGGTGGACTGGGCCGTGTTCAAGAATCTTCTGTGGATCTGAATGGATACTCTCCAGTTAACATGGACTTTACATAAACAGGCGTAAACAAGTGTATCCTCACAAAGTCATTCAGAGTCTTCCCCAAGCTGAAGCCCTGGATGAACTATGAGATCTGCAATCAGCTGAGGGCCAGGTAAGAGGCATTCAGATCTTTTGACCAAGAAAGCTACAAGAGTTTCAGGTATGATCTCTGGAAAGCCATAGGTGTACCAATTGTGAGTTGGAGAGCTACAAGAGAGGAGGTGATGTACAGGTCTGGGAGTGAAGTTTAAAAGGGGAAAGCTTTGCGGGATCTCGGCTGTAACTGGTGCACCAATCGTGAGTTGGAGAGCAGGGAAGGTTCAGGTTTAAAAGGAGGACACTGCCCAGCGAAGCGATCATCAAAGGAGCTGTTATTGACGGAGTGGTTTGAGGCAGAGTGCTAGGGCTTTGGCTCGTTCGGGCTTCAGCGAGGTAGGTGGGTAGGTGGACTTCATTTTTTCTCCTTGCATTTTATTTTTGGAGGAATAGAGATCATGTCTGTAGGGTTAGAACTTTGCTCTGGGTGTCAGGTGTGGGGATGCTGGGAATCTTCCAGTCTCCCAGATAGCCACATCTGTGCCAGGTGCACTGAGATGCAGCTTCTGAGAGACCATGTTAGGGATCTGGAGCTTCATCTTGATGATCTACAGCTTATTAGGGAAAGTGAGCAGGAGATAGATAGAAGTTACAAGGAGTTAGTCACCCCGAGGCTGCAGGAGATAAATAAGTGAGTGACAGTCATGGAAGGGAAGGGATCAGCTCAGATAATAGAGAGCATACCTGTGGCCATCCCCCTCAGTAATCGTTATCTCGTTTTGGCTGCTGTTGAGGGGGGTGACCTGACAGAGGACGACCACAGCAATTGGGTCTCTGGCACTGAGCCTGGTTCTATGGTGCAGAAGAGAAAGAGGAAGGTGAGGAACTCGGTAGTCATAGGGGATTCCATAGTGAGGGGAACAGATAGGAGGTTCTGTCAGCCTGACAGGGATACCCGCATGGTGTGTGGCCTCCCAGGTGCCAGGGTACGGGATGTCTCGGATTGGGTGCAGAGGGAGAGAGTGAACAGCCAGAAGTCTTGATACATGTTGGTACCAATGATATAGGTAGAAGAAGGCAGGAGGTCCTGAAGAGAGAATTCAGGGAGCTGGGTAGGAAGCTGAACAGCAGGTCCTCCAGGTTTGTAATCTCAGGATGGCTGCCTGTGCCACATGCTAACAAGCACAAGACTAGCATGATCAGGCATACTAATGTGCGGCTGAGAGACTGGTGTAGGGGCTTCAGGTTCCTGGATCATTGAGGACTCTTCTGGGCAAGGTATAGAAACATAGAAACATAGAAAATAGGTGCAGGAGTAGGCCATTCGGCCCTTCGAGCCTGCACCACCATTCAGTATGATCATGGCTGATCATCCAACTCAGAACTGTGTACCATCCTTCCCTCCATACCCCCCGATCCCTTTAGCTACAAGGGCCATATCTAACTCCCTCTTAAATATAGCCAGTGAACTGGCCTCAACTGTTTCCTGTGGCAGAGAATTCCACAGATTCACCACTCTCTGTGTGAAGAAGTTTTTCCTAATCTCGGTCCTAAAAGGCTTCCCCTTTATCCTCAAACTGTGACCCCTCATTCTGGACTTCCCCAACATCGGGAACAATCTTCCTGCATCTAGCCTGTCCAATTCCTTCAGGATTTTATACGTTTCAATCAGATCCCCCCTCAATCTTCTAAATTCCAACGAGTATAAGCCTAGTTCATCTAGTCTTTCATCATATGAAAGTCCTGCCATCCCAGGAATCAATCTGGTGAACCTTCTTTGTACTCCCTCTATGGCAAGGATGTCTTTCCTCAGATTAGGGGACCAAAACTGCACACAATACTCCAGGTGTGGTCTCACCAAGGCCTTGTACAACTGCAGTAGTACCTCCCTGCTCCTGTACTCGAATCCTCTCGCTATAAATGCCAGCATACCATTTGCCTTTTTCACCGCCTGCTGTACCTGCATGCCCATTTTCAATGACTGGTGTATAATGACACCCAGGTCTCGTTGCACCTCCCCTTTTCCTAATCGGTCACCATTCAGATAATAATCTGTTTTCCTGTTTTTGCCACCAAAGTGGATAACTTCACATTTATCCACATTAAATTGCATCTGCCATGAATTTGCCCACTCACCTAACCTATCCAAGTCACCCTGCATCCTCTTAGCATCCTCCTCACAGCTAACACTGCCACCCAGCTTTGTGTCATCCGCAAACTTGGAGATGCTGCATTTAATTCCCTCATCCAAGTCATTAATATATATTGAAAACAACTGGGGTCTCAGCACTGAGCCTTGCGGTACCCCGCTATTCACTGCCTGCCATTCTGAAAAGGTCCTGTTTATTCCCACTCTTTGCTTCCTGTCTGCTAACCAATTCTCTATCCACATCAATACCTTACCCCCAATACTGTGTGCTTTAAGTTTGCACACTAATCTCCTGTGTGGGACCGTGTCAAAAGCCTTTTGAAAATCCAAATATACCACATCCACTGGTTCTCCCCTATCCACTCTACTAGTTACATCCTCAAAAAATTCTGTGAGATTCGTCAGACAGGATTTTCCTTTCACAAATCCATGCTGACTGTGCAAAAAGGACGAGTTACATCTGAACCCAAAGGGGTCCAATATTCAAGCAGGCAGTTTAATAGGGAGGGTTTAAACTATGTTTGTAATTTGGCAGGGGGATGGGAACCAGAGTGCTAGGCTGAGGAAGGGGAAAATAGAAAGAAATCAAAGATAACGTGCAACAGAGATGATAGAAAGGATAGGCAGGAGATGAGGCATAATCACAGCCAGTGGGATGAGTTACAGGGCAATAGAGGCATGGTACAGTTAAAATAGAATGCCACAAATAACAAATAATGTTATATTTGAATGCATGCAGCATAAGAAATAAAATGGATGATCTAGGAATTCAGCTACAGATTGGCAAGTATGACATTGTGGCCATCCCTGAAACTTGGCTAAAGGATGGCTGCCATTGGGAGATGAACATCCAAGGTGTATCAGAAAGATAAGTTAGTAAGTAGAGGGGGTGGTGTGGCCCTGTGTATAAGAAATAACATTAAATCATTACGAAGGGATGACATAGGATCAGAAGGTGTAAGTCCTTATGGGTTGAGTTAAGAATTGGCAAGAGTAAAAGGACCCTAATGGCAGTCATATACGGGCCACCAAACAGAAGCTGGGATGTGGATTACAAATGACAGCAGGAGATAGAAGAGATGTGTCAGAAGGCCAATGTCATGATAATCGTTGTGGATTTTAACACGAAAGTGGTTGGGAAAACCAGGCCAGTACCGGACCTCAAGAGAGAAAATTTGTAGAATGTCTAAAGGATCGCTTTTTAGAACAGCTTGTTGTTGAGCCCACTAGGGGATCAGCTGTGCTGGATTGGATGTTACGCAGTGATCTGGAGGTGATAGGAGAGATTAAGGTTAAGGAAGCCTTAGGGAACAGTGAGCACAATATGATCGAGTTCACTTTGAAATTTGAGAAGGAGAAACTAAATTCTAATGTGTCGGTGTTTCAGAGGAAGAAAGGAAATTACAATGGCATGAGAGGGGAATGACCAAAGTTGACTGGAAAGAGACACTAGCAGGAAGGACAAAACAGCAGCAATGGCTGGAGTTTCTGCAAAAAATCATGGAAGTGCAAGACAGATATATTCCAAATAAATAGAAATTTTCAAATGGAAGAAGGGCACTACCATGGTTGACGAGTGAAGTCAGAGCCAAAGTAAAACCAAAAGTTAGAGCATACAATGAAGCCAAAGCTAGTGGCAAGATAGAGAATTGGGAAGCTTTTAAAAACTTACAGGAGGAAACTAAGAAGGTCATTAGGAAGGAAAAGATGAATTATGAAAGGAAGCTGGCGACTAATATCAAAGAAGATACTTAAAGCTTTTTTAAGTTTATAAAGGGTAAAAGAGAGTTGAGGCTAGATATAGGAACAATAGAAAATAATACCGGAGATACTGTAAAGACAGACGCAGAGATGGCAGAGGAACTGAATGTGTATTTTGCGTCAGTCTTCACAGTGGAAGATGTCTGTAGTATACCGGACATTCAAGAGTTACAGGAAAGTGAAGTATGTGCAGTGAAAATTACGACTGAGAGGTGCTCAGGAAGCTTAATGGTCTGAGAGTGGATAACTCTCCTGGACCTGATGGAATGCACCCTCTGGTTCTGAAGGAAGTAGCTGGAGAGATTGCGGAGGCATTAACAATGGTCTTTCAAGAATTAATATATTCTGGCATTGTACAGGATGACTGGAAAATTGCAAATGTTACTCTGCTATTTATGAAGGGTGGGAGGCAGCAAAAAGGAAACTATAGCCCTGTTAGCCTGACATCAGTGGTTGAAAGGTTGTTGGAATCGATAGTTTGGGATGAGATTATGGAGTACCTGGAGGCACATGACAAGATAGGCCAAAGCCAGCATGGTTTCCTGAAAGGAAAACCCTGCCTGACTAACCTATTGCAATGTTTCGAGGAAATTACAAGCAGGGTAGACAAAGGAGATTCAGTGGATATGGTGTACTTGGATTTTCAGAAGGCCTTTGACAAGGTGCCACACAGGAGGCTGCTTAGCAAGATAAGAACCCATGGAATTACAGGGAAGTTACTAGCATGGGTGAGCATTGTTTGATCAGCAGAAAGCAGAGAGTGGGAATAAAGGGATCTTATTCTGGCTGGCTGCTGGTTACCGGTGGAGATCTATAGGGGTCAGTGTTGGGATCGCTGCTTTTTACGATGTATGTCAATGATTTGAACTATAGGATTAATGGATTTGTGGCTAAATTTGCTGATGATACAAAGATAGTTGGAGGAGCGGGTAGTGTTGAGGAAACAGAGAGCCTGCAGAGAGACTTAGTTAGTTTAGGAGAATGGGAAAAGAAGTGACAAATGAAATACAATGTTGGAAAGTGTATGGTCATGCACTTTGGTGGAAGAAATAAATGGGCAGACTATTATTTTTTTGGAGAGAGAACTCAAAATGCAGAGATGCAAAAGTACTTGGGAGTCCTTGTGCAGGATACTCTAAAGTTTGAGTCAGTGGTGAAGAAGGCTAATGCAATGTTGACATTCATTTCTAGAGTTATAGAATATAAGAGCAGGTATGTGATGTTCAGGCTCTATAAGGCACTCATGAGACCACACTTGGAGTATTGTGTGTAGTTTTGGGCTTCTTATTTTAGAAAAGATATACTGACATTGGAGAGGGTTCAGAGAAAATTCACGAGAATGATTCCAGGAATGAAAAGATTACTGCATGAGGAACATCTAACACCTCTTGGGCTATATTCCCTGGAGTTCAGGAGAATGAGGGAGGATCTCATAGAAACGTTCCAAATGTTAAAAGGCCTGAACAGATTAGATATGGCAAAGTTATTTCCCATGGTATGGGAGTCTAGGACAAGAGTGCACGACTTCAGGATTGAAGGAAGTCCATTTAGAACAGAGATGCAGAGAAATTATTTTCATAAGAGGGTGGTAAATCTGTGGAATTTGTTGCCATGAGCAGCTGTGGAGGCCAAGTCATTGGGTGTATTTAAAGCAGGGATAGATAGGTTCTTGATTAGCCAGTGCATCAATGAGTATGGAGAGAAGGCAGGGGAGTTGGGATGACCGGAAGAATTGGATCAGCCATGATTGAATGGCAGAGCAGATTCAATGGGTCGAATGGCCTACCTCTGCTCCTGTACCTTATGGCCTTACGGTCGTATCTCATGGGCGAAGTAGCAATTTCTGACTAAACTTAAATCAATGAAGGATACTCCACAGCTGTGACAGAGCCTGAATTCTATCACCTCTCACTTTGACCATCAAAAAATGGAGGTCTCATCACAAGCTCCCACAGCCCCCATTAACCCTGTGATTTTAGTCACTGAGTCTGACATGACAGCATCCTTCAGGACAGTGAGCCCACGGAAAGAATCTGGCCCAGATGGGCTGAGTACTTCAGACCTGTACTGAGCAACTGGCTGCAGTACCACTAATAGCTTTAACTTCTCGCTTCGTCAGTCTGAGGTACCCACCTGCTTCAAGCAGGCTTCAATTATACCAGTGCCTAAGAAGAATGTATTAAACTGCCTCAATAACTATCATCCAATATCATTTACTGTATATCCATGTTTTGAGAGGTTGGTGATGAAACATTTCAACTGGTCCACAGCAGATGTCATTTCATTGGCTCTTCATTCAACTCTGGAACACTTGGACAGCAAAGGTGTATATGTAAGAATGCTCCTTATAGACGGCAGCTCAGCATTCAATACCATCATCCCCTGACACTAATCAATAAGGTTCAAGACCTTGGCCTCAATGCACCCTGTGTAATTGGATCCTCAATTTCTTCACTTGTAGACACTGGTCAGTTTGGATTGCCAATAGCATCTCATCCAAAATCTCCGTTAGTACAGGTGCACCACAAGGCTGTGATTGTGTGACTAAGCATAGCTCCAGTGCCATATTGTTGTTGCCAGTGCCAGTTTGTTGATGCCACCACTGCCACAGGGTGAATCAAAGGTGCCACAACAACATCCTCTTACTCTCTGACAGCAAGACCAAGGAGCTGATTATTGACTTCGGGAGGAAGAAATTGGAGGTCCAGAAGCCATTCCTCATCCGGGGATCAGAGGTGGAGAGGATCAGCAGCTTTAAATTCTTTGGTGACATCATTTTAGAGGATCTGTCCTGGGCCCCGCACGTAAGTATGAAGAAAACATGGCAGCCCTCTACTTGCTTGCTTAGTAGAGCAGGTTAAAAGTTTAAAAGTTTGTGAAGATTCAGTATGACCTCTAAAACATCGACAAACTTCTATAGAGTGGAGAGTACTCTGACTGACTGCATCACAGGCTGGTATCAAGGTATCAATGCCTTTGAATGGAAAATCCTTTTCTTTCTTTTTCAACCTTTTTATTAGTTTCATAATAATAAGCAGAGCATAATAGTGATACAAAGTTATTGGGAATACATTGTTGTAATTAACATGCTTAATTATAAGCCCAGTTGACACATGAGTGTTAAATCTTCCAAACAAACAGGATACAGATGAACAATATAAAACAAAGAAAAATATCTAAAAAAACATGAAAAAGGAAAAAAAAATATATCCCCCCCCAAAAAACTAACCTAAACAGTGTTAATCAACTAAACTAAAAAAAAGACATGGGCTGTTATGCAACATCATAAAAAAGGAACCTCTCAACAAATATTACAAAGAAATAGGATAAGTTTGGAAAAGGTCAAATTACATCATATGAAAATGTTGAATAAATGGCCTCCAAGTCTTTTCGAATTTAATAGAGAGATCATAAACACCACTTCTAATTTTTTCCAAGTTTAAACACAACATAGCTTGAGAGAACCAATAAAATGTGGTTAATCTCTTTCCAGTTCAGCAAAATAGATCTTCTAGCCATTAATGTAAGAAATGCAATCATCAGACGAGCTGAAGAGGTTAAATGACTTGATTCTTTCATTGGTAACCCAAAAATGGCAGTAACAGGGTGCGGTTGTAAGTCAATATTCAAAACAGTTGTGATAAAATCAAAAATATCTTTCCAATATTTCTTCAACAAAGGACATGACCAAAACATGTGAGTTAAAGAAGCTATCTCGGAGTGACATCTATCACATATAGGATTTATATAAAAATGATACCGAGATAATTTATCCTTAGACATGTAAGCCCTTTGCACTACTTTAAACTGTATTAACGCATGTTTAACACATGTAGCCGATGAATTAACTAATTGAAGAATTTTTTCCCCATTTTTCAATCGCTATAATATTCTTAAGTTCTCTTTCCCAATCAGTGAATGGAAAATCCCATAAAAAGTAATGGATATGGCCCACTCCATCATGGGTGAAGCCCTCCCCACCATTGAGCACATGTCATAGGAAAGCTGCATTCATCATAGAAACATAGAAACATAGAAAATAGGTGCAGGAGTAGGCCATTCGGCCCTTCGAGCCTGCACCGCCATTTATTATGATCATGGCTGATCCTCCAACTCAGAACCCCGCCCCAGCCTTCCCTCCATACCCCCTGACCCCCGTAGCCACAAGGGCCATATCTAACTCCCTCTTAAACATAGCCAATGAACTGGCCTCAACGGTTTCCTGTGGCAGAGAATTCCACAGATTCACCACTCTCTGTGTGAAGAAGTTTTTCCTAATCTCGGTCCTAAAAGGTTTCCCCTCTATCCTCAAACTGTGGCCCCTCGTTCTGGACTTCCCCAACATCGGGAACAATCTTCCTGCATCTAGCCTGTCCAATCCCTTTAGGATCTTATATGTTTCAATCAGATCCCCCCTCAATCTTCTAAATTCCAACGAGTACAAGCCCAGTTCATCCAGTCTTTCTTCATATGAAAGTCCTGCCATCCCAGGAATCAATCTGGTGAACCTTCTTTGTACTCCCTCTATGGCAAGGATGTCTTTCCTCAGATTAGGGGACCAAAACTGCACACAATACTCCAGCTGTGGTCTCACCAAGGCCTTGTACAACTGCAGTAGTACCTCCCTGCTCCTGTACTCGAATCCTCTCGCTATAATTGCCAGCATACCATTCGCCATTTTCACCACCTGCTGTACCTGCATGCCCACTTTCAATGACTGGTGTATAATGACACCCAGGTCTCGTTGCACCTCCCCTTTTCCTAATCAGCCACCATTCAGATAATAATCTGTTTTCCTATTTTTGCCACCAAAGTGGATAACTTCACATTTATCCACATTAAATTGCATCTGCCATGAATTTGCCCACTCACCCAACCTATCCAAGTCACCCTGCATCCTCTTAGCATCCTCCTCACAGCTAACACTGCCACCCAGCTTCGTGTCATCCGCAAACTTGGAGATGCTGCATTTAATTCCCTCATCCAAGTCATTAATATATATTGTAAACAACTGGGGTCCCAGCACTGAGCCTTGCGGTACCCCACTAGTCAGTGCCTGCCATTCTGAAAAGGTCCCGTTTATTCCCACTCTTTGCTTCCTGTCTGCTAACCAATTCTCCACCCACACCAATACCTTACCCCCAATACTGTGTGCTTTAAGTTTGCCCACTAATCTCCTGTGTGGGACCTTGTCAAAAGCCTTTTGAAAATCCAAATATACCACATCCACTGGTTCTCCCCTATCCACTCTACTAGTTACATCCTCAAAAAATTCTATGAGATTCGTCAGACATGATTTTCCTTTCACAAATCCATGCTGACTTTGTCCGATCATTTCACCGCTTTCCAAATGTGCTGTTATCACATCCTTGATAACTGACTCCAGCAGTTTCCCCACCACCGACATTAGGCTAACCGGTCTATAATTCCCCGGTTTCTCTCTCCCTCCTTTTTTAAAAAGTGGAGTTATATTAGCCACCCTCCAATCCTCAGGAACTAGTCCAGAATCTAATCATCAGGAACATGCTCTCTTTTTCCTGTTGATATCAGGATGAAAGTACAAAAGCCTCAAGATTCACAACACCACTGGGCTCAGGAACAGTTTTCAACCAATCAGGCTCTTGAACAAGAGAAGATAACTTCATTCAACTTCCCTTGCCCCTTACTGAAAAGTTCCCACAACCTTTGGATTCACTTTTCATCTCATGTTTTCAATGTTTATTAATTATTATTGTTATTTTATTTCTTTTTGTATTCGCACAGTCTTTTGTATACCGGTTGTCTGCCCTGTTGGTGCAGTCTTTCATTGATTCTATTATGAATATAAGAAAAATGATTCTTATAAAGTGAATCTTAGGGCTGTATATGGTGCCTATACAGTATGAATGTTGATAATAAATTTACTTTGAACTTTGAACTTTGAAAGTTTGAAATGCTAACATGTTGCAATATTGAAAATGTATCCAACAATTTCTGTATTGAAAGCTCCTATGGGTCTGAGAGAGTGAATGGATAATCTGTTTTTCAATTGATTGGGAGATAAATATTGACCAGGGCTTGGAAATAACTGTTCTGCTTTTAAATATTATTTGCTTATATCTATCCAAGGGAACAGGTAAGTCCTTAGTGCAGCATCTGAAGTAAAAGATGATACTTTCAATAATGCAGCAATCCCTCGTACTGCACTAAGGAGCCAATTCAGGTTCTTATGCTGAAACCTCTGGAGTGGTATGGTAATCTACAAATATTTTTCTCAGTAACAGCACATCTAAATTAGCCATGCCTATCACTAATAACATAAAATTTAAATGAGACCTTCTATTCTCTTTGACTTGGTATTGTGTTGTACCTTTACATCAACCAAAATACCAAGATTTTAATTTTGAAATTTTGCCTGTAAGACCAAATAATGAATCACGAGGAAATGGAAATCGAGAAGCTGCAGATGAAGTCTGAAATAAAAACAAGTAATGCTGGAAATACGCAGTAGGTCAGGCAGCATCTGTATAAAGAGAATAAGAGTTAAAAGTTATTTTGTCATTTATGAGACAAAAATAGTCTTTGCCCTGAAATATTAACTTGATTCCTTTTTCTGCAGAAGCTTCCTGAGTTGCTCGGTGTTTCGAGCATTTTTAGTGTTTATATATGAATCATTGACTATTTATAAAGAGACTGAGCCTCAACAAATGTAGGTAGATAGACAGATAGATACTTTATTGATCCCAAAGGAAATTACAGTGTCACAGTAGCATTACAAGTGCACAGATATACAAATATTAGAAGAGAATTCAGAAAGAATAAAAAGTATGTTAACTTAAAAATAAGAGGTGCAAGATTTACAAGATTTCCATGTTCAGACTGATAAGATGGTAGTGCAAGAGTTACCATAATTTGATACAGTAATGGGTGCACATTCATACTGTCCAGATAGGAAGTACACAGTATTGCACAAGATGTCCTCAATAACATGGTGTTTTGAATGGTGCTAAACAGAATATAAACAGCGCTCTGGTAAATAACAGTCTAACAGGAGCAGGTCATTACTTCCCCAACTATAGGTAGACTCATTATAGAGCCTAATGGCGGAAGGTAAAAATGACCTCATAGAGCACTCTTTGGAGCATCGCAGTTGTCTTAGACTGAAAGCACTCCTCTGTTCAGCCATGTAGAGGGTGAGAAATATTGTCCATAATTAGCAGGATTTTCTGGAGGGTCCTTTGTTCTACCACAGCCACCTGTATGTCCAGTTTGACTCCTGATACCGAGCCAGCCTTTCTAATCAGTTAATTGAGCCTGCTGGCATCACCCATGTTGATGCCATTGCTCCAACATACCACCGCATAGAAGGTTGTACTGGTGACAACAGACTGGTAGAACATGCGAAGGAGAGGTCTGCATTCTCCAAAGGACCTCAGTCTCCTCAGGAAGTTGAGGCAACTCTGACCCTTCTTCTACACAGCCTCTGCGTTGGTGTTCCGCTCAAGTCTGTCATCTGGGTGCACCCCCAGGTACATGTGGATTCTCAGCACATCCATGTCCTCACCATCAATAGTAACAGGGAGCAGTGCAGGCATAGCTTTCCTGAAGTTCATCACTATCTCCTTTGTTTTACTGATATCGAGCTGCAGAGGATTCAGACATTTGACAAAGACTTCCACCAGGGCCCTGTATTCATGCTGCTGTTCTCCCTTTATAACTGCATTGAATGGAGCTTTTTCCCCAAAAAGGAGGGCTGTATGGTATTGAAGGCACTTGAAAAGTAAAAAAAAACATGATCCTCACAGCAACATACATCAAAGTTGCTGGTGAACGCAGCAGGCCAGGCAGCATCTATAGGAAGAGGCGCAGTCGACGTTTCAGGCCGAGACCCTTCGTCAGGACTAACTGAAGGAAGAGTGAGTAAGGGATTTGAAAGCTGGAGGGGGAGGGGGAGATGCAAAATGATAGGAGAAGACAGGAGGGGGAGGGATGGAGCCGAGAGCTGGACAGGTGATAGGCAGAAGGGGATACGAGAGGATCATGGGACAGGAGGTCCGGGAAGAAAGACGGGGGGGGGGTGACCCAGAGGATGGGCAAGAGGTATATTCAGAGGGACAGAGGGAGAAAAAGGAGAGTGAGAGAAAGAATGTGTGCATTAAAAAGAGTAACAGATGGGGTACGAGGGGGAGGTGGGGCCTAGCGGAAGTTAGAGAAGTCAATGTTCATGCCATCAGGTTGGAGGCTACCCAGACGGAATATAAGGTGTTGTTCCTCCAACCTGAGTGTGGCTTCATCTTTACAGTAGAGGAGGCCGTGGATAGACATGTCAGAATGGGAATGGGATGTGGAATTAAAATGTGTGGCCACTGGGAGATCCTGCTTTCTCTGGCGGACAGAGCGTAGATGTTCAGCAAAGCGGTCTCCCAGATGATCTCCCATCCACTGCTACCAACCTTATAGTTCCCACACCCCGCACTTCCCGTTTCTACCTCCTACCCAAGATCCACAAACCTGCCTGTCCTGGCCGACCTATTGTCTCAGCTTGCTCCTGCCCCACCGAACTCGTTTCTGCATACCTCGACACTGTTTTATCACCCCTTGTTCAATCCCTTCCGACCTATGTTCGTGACACTTCTCACGCTCTTAAACTTTTCGATGATTTTAAGTTCCCTGGCCCCCACTGCTTTATTTTCACCTTGGATGTCCAGTCCCTATATACTTCCATCCCCCATCAGGAAGGTCTCAAAGCTCTACGCTTCTTTTTGGATTCCAGACCTAATCAGTTCCCCTCTACCACCACTCTGCTCCGTCTAGCAGAATTAGTCCTTACTCTTAATAATTTCTCCTTTTGCTCCTCCCATTTCCTCCAAACTAAAGGTGTAGCTATGGGCACCCGTATGGGTCCTAGCTATGCCTGCCTTTTTGTTGGGTTTGTGGAACAATCTATGTTCCGTGCCTATTCTGGTATCTGTCCCCCACTTTTCCTTCGCTACATCGACGACTGCATTGGCGCTGCTTCCTGCACGCATGCAGAACTCGTTAACTTTATTAACTTTGCCTCCAACTTTCACCCTGCCCTCAAGTTTACCTGGTCCATTTCTGACACCTCCCTCCCCTTTCTAGATCTTTCTGTCTCTGTCTCTGGAGACAGCTTATCCACTGATGTCTACTATAAGCCTACTGACTCTCACAACTATCTGGACTATTCCTCTTCTCACCCTGTCTCTTGCAAAAACGCCATCCTCTTCTCGCAATTCCTCCGTCTCCGCCGCATCTGCTCTCAGGATGAGGCTTTTCATTCTAGGACGAGGGAGATGTCTTCATTTTTTAAAGAAAGGGGCTTCTCTTCCTCCACTATCAACTCTGCTCTTAAACGCATCTCCCCCATTTCACGTACATCTGCTCTCACTCCATCCTCCCACCACCCCACTAGGAATAGGGTTCCCCTGGTCCTCACCTACCACCCCACCAGCCTCCGGGTCCAACATATTATTCTCCGTAACTTCCGCCACCTCCAACGGGATCCCACCACTAAGCATATCTTTCCCTCCCCGCCTCTCTCTGCATTCCGCAGGGATCGCTCCCTACACAACTCCCTTGTCCGTTCGTCCCCCCCATCCCTCCCCACTGATCTCCCTCCTGGCACTTATCCGTGTAAGCGGAACAAGTGCTACACATGCCCTTACACTTCCTCCCTTACCACCATTCAGGGCCCCAAACAGTCCTTCCAGGTGAGGCATCACTTCACCTGTGAGTCGACTGGGGTGATATACTGCGTCCGGTGCTCCCGATGTGGCCTTTTATATATTGGTGAGACCCGACGCAGACTGGGAGACCGCTTTGCTGAACATCTACGCTCTGTCCGCCAGAGAAAGCAGGATCTCCCAGTGGCCACACATTTTAATTCCACATCCCATTCCCATTCTGACATGTCTATCCACGGCCTCCTCTACTGTAAAGATGAAGCCACACTCAGGTTGGAGGAACAACACCTTATATTCCGTCTGGGTAGCCTCCAACCTGATGGCATGAACATTGACTTCTCTAACTTCCGCTAGGCCCCACCTCCCCCTCGTACCCCATCTGTTACTCTTTTTAATGCACACATTCTTTCTCTCACTCTCCTTTTTCTCCCTCTGTCCCTCTGAATATACCTCTTGCCCATCCTCTGGGTCACCCCCCCCCCCCGTCTTTCTTCCCGGACCTCCTGTCCCATGATCCTCTCGTATCCCCTTCTGCCTATCACCTGTCCAGCTCTCGGCTCCATCCCTCCCCCTCCTGTCTTCTCCTATCATTTTGCATCTCCCCCTCCCCCTCCAGCTTTCAAATCCCTTACTCACTCTTCCTTCAGTTAGTCCTGACGAAGGGTCTCGGCCTGAAACGTCGACTGCGCCTCTTCCTATAGATGCTGCCTGGCCTGCTGCGTTCACCAGCAACTTTGATGTATGTTGCTTGAATTTCCAGCATCTGCAGAAATCCTGTTGTTTATGATCCTCACAGCGCTGCCCTGCCTATCAAAATGGGAGTGGGCTCCATTCGTCAGGTTGATGACAGCATCGTCAATTCTAATGTGCTACTGGTAGGCAAACTGGAAGGGACTGATCTGACCAGGGGTTCAAGGTGAGCCAGGATCAGCCTCTCTAGGGTCTTCATGATGTGTGAGGTCAGGGCCTCTGGACGGTAGTTATTCAAGACTTTCAGTCAGCCCTTCTTGGGTACTGAGACCACACATGATGCTCTCCACACAGTCAGGGTCCTTTCCAGGCTGAAATTCAGATTGAAAATGCCATGGAGAACTCCACTCAGCTACTCAGCACACTCCTTCAGGACTTTGGGGTTTCCACCATCCGGTCCTGATGTTTGCTGTGTCTGAGTTTCCCGTCTCACCTGCTCAGTCTTTTTCTGTAACCAGGGCAATATGATCTTTCTTTTCTCTCACCTCACCCTTTTGCTTTTCTCTAATTCATTTCTCTTTTTGGTTGTCATCTTCTACCTTCTCATTGGATCCCTTCCATGCATCCATTCCATCTAATTCCACTTCCTGAGTGTCACCTTCCTCTGAAACTCGTGACTTGCGAGTTGGGAGGTTACTACAGAATCTAAAGAGTGAAATGTAATCTGTGTGCAGAAACGTTACATTTTGAGTGAGTCACGAAACTGGGGTCAACTTCCTCAGGTGGACAAAAAGGAACATTTGGCTGAGAAATTCTGGCTGGTTTGTGGTTAGGCACAACCTCCTCAAGATACTGATGCAGGAGTATTAGGAGCATTGAACTTGCACAAGAAAAACTTAGAAATGGAAAGGAATCTTTTACAAATTAGAGATCAAAGAGACTGCAGATACTGGAATCTGGAGCAACATGCAAAGTGTTGGAGGAACCCAATGGGTCAGGCAGCATCTATAGAGGGAAATGGATGGTTGATGTTTTGCACTGAGGCCTTAATCTTGACTGAAAAGAAGGAGGGAGATAGTCAGTGTGAAAAGGTGAAGGAAACAGATGAGCAGGTGAAGATGCTGATAGGCAGGTGACAGAGGGTGGGAATAAAGTCAAAAATGGGAGGCGAAAGGTAGAAGCAACAAAGGGCTGAAGATGATGTAATCGGATAAGAGAGGAATGTGGATCATGGGATCAAGGGTGGAAGTGGGGGGACTGGTGGGAAGAGTGTGTGGGTGATGGGCTGTTGCAGAAGGTGAAAGAAGGCAGGAAGATAGGTCAATGGGAGATTGGAGGATTAGGGGGAATGAGAAAAGGGCAATATGGTGAAAGAGATGGGGTGGGGGAGTGAATACTGGACATTTGAGGGTTTAATGTTCATACTTCTATGTGGAGGCTATCCAAGCAGAATGGCTACACAAGTTGATGTCATCTTAGCTCATCCAGAAATTGTGCTAATTTTCCCCAGGAAACTAAACTTTTAGAAAAAGCTATGAAACTGCTGGAAATCAGAAATAAAAATGGACAATGCTGGATACACTCAGCAGGTCAGGCAGCATCTTTAGAAAGAGAAACAGCTTGAGTTTCATATCTGGGATTCAGAATTGGGTTTAGACAGTTTTGCCGTGTTGAATATTGGCATATTCATACTATGATCTTTGTTCAAGTCTTCCACCGACATTTCCATTCTCTCTCGCTCTTCCCGACAGTGACAACACAATGGCCAAGGCTTGTTTCATCTTCCCCAGTTCCATAACATGAGTCACATTCCAATCTAATTTTTCCAGCTTTAGTAAGGCTTGCTCTCATCAAATGCTGGTGGGATCCTATGACTGGAAACCATCCTCTGCTACCACTGTTAGCACCCAAACAACAAGGACATGGTTTTCTTTTGTTTAAACAACTTTACTTTCTAAGTCTCCCTCAATACCTGAGGGCCACCACCTTTACATCTCATAATTCCTCTCCCTCCACACGCATAACAGGGAGAGCGTGCATGCATACTAAATACTTACATAGTCCGCACGAACAAAACTCAACACACACCTGCTTCAAAAGGGCAACAAACGAACCGATGCTCAGGAAGTGCAGGGTGAGATGCCTCAGTGACCATCACCCAGTGGCACCCCCGTCTTATGTGATGAAGTGCTTTGAGAGACTGGTCATGACTAGAATCAACTCCTGCTTAAGCAAGGGCCGCTGCAATTTGCCGACACCACAATAAGCCCACAGTGGATGCAATCTCACCGGCTCTCCACTCGGTCTTGGATCACATGGACAGTAGAAATACTTACGTCAGGCTATTGTTCAGCATTCAAAACAATCACACCATCAGATCTAATCAAAAAGCTCCAAAATCTGGGTCTCTGTACCTCCCTCTGCAACTGATCCCTGACTTCAACAACCGGAGACTACCGTCTGTGCAGATCCGAAATAACATCTCGTCACTGCTCATCAACGCTGACGTACATCAAAGATGTGTGCTTAACCCACTGTTGTTCTCTCTACACCCATGATTGTGTGGCTAGGCACAGCTCAAACAAGATTTATGCATTTGCAGACAACATTGCTATTGTCAGCAGAATTTCAGATGGTGATGAGAAGTCGTACAGGAGCGAGACAGATCAGCTGGTTGAGTGGTGTCACAGCAACAACCTTCCACTCAACATCAGGAACATCAAGGAATTGATTGTGGACTTCAGGAAGGTAAGTTGAGGAAACACACACCAGCCCTCATCAGGGGATCAGAAGCAAAAACGTTGAGCGGCTTCAACACCTCTGAAGGCCTATCCTGGGCCCAATTTATTGATGCATTATAAAGAAGGCATGACAAATCAAGTCAAGTCGAGTCAAGTCAAATCGCTTTTGTTGTCATTTCAACCATAACTGCTGGTACAGTACACAGTAAAAACGAAACAACAATCCTTCAGGACCATGGTGCTCTCTGAGTTTGAGAAGAATTAGTTTGTCACCAAAGACACTTGCGAATTTCTACAGATGTACCATGGAGAGCATTCTAACTGGTTACATCGCTGCCTGGTATGGAGGGGCCACTGTACAAGATCAGAAAGAGATGCAGAAAGTTTTAAACGCAGCCAGCTCAATCATTGGCACTAGCCTCATCAGCTACGAGGATTCCTTCAAAGTGCATTGCCTCTAATAGGCGGCATCCATCACTAAGGGCCCCATCACCCAGGAAATGCCCTCTTCTCATTGCTACCATCCAGGAGCCTGAATACACACATCCAGCATTTGAGGAACAGCTTCTTCCTCTCTGCCATCAAATTTCTGAATCGACAATAAACAAATTATTTTTTCCTTCTCTTTATGCAATACTTATTTAATTTATATTGTCAATATATAAGATAAGATAAAACTTTATTTATCCTGAAGGAAATTAGTGTTGTGGAACATTAGGTTTCCTCGGCTGCGTAAGTCTAGGGAAGACAATCTCCAGCCTCGCCAGACTTGTGGGATTGAGGCGCGAATCCCACTCAAGACCCCCTTTGTGTGGATACTGTGTAATTCGCTACCCCGTTACAAATTAGTGCCACAGAATAACAGACAGTACACCACATACTTTAAAAGATTCATCTTTATAATTCTTAATTTGACTAAAGGGTTAGTAAAGAAAAGAACAAAAAAAAGAAAAAAAGGCCCATTTTAATGAAACAGTCACAAGATGGAGCTCAGAGTTTCCCCAAGTCACCAATCCTCAATCGATCTCACCCCGAGCTTTGTCAAATCACGGTCCCGCTCCAGGTCAAATCCTACGACCTGTTCTCTCTGGTGTCTTCCCTCTTCATCTCCTCTCGAACAAAAGCCCCAACCCCAACCTTAGTGTCCCTCACCAGAGAAACCTCCCCTTCAATTCGACCATCCTAATTGGATGGCACACATTTCTCCTCATCTCTTATCTTCAGGAATAACCCAAACATAAGGTGAAAACAAGCAGCTCTCACAGAACTGCCAAAATGAAATACAGAACAGCACAAAATGAAATACACACAGCACAACAGTAAAAATATGAACCATGGTATTACAGTTGTAAGGTTACTCAGTCAGAAATATAAAATGTAAGCATTGAGGTATGAAAAAACAAAAAATGTGCATTAAAAAGTAATAGTGCAAAATACAGATGTGCAATGAAACCATATACTTATATACTTAAGGAGAAGGAGTTGTTGAGTCTTATAGTCACAGGGAGAAAGGATCTCCTGTGGCGTTCAGTGGCGCCCCTCGGAGGAATCAGTCTGTTACTAAAGGTGCTCCTCTGTCCAGTCAGTCATAGAGGGGGTGAGAGGGATTGTCCATAATACTACGTAGTTTCTGCAGCATCCTCCTCTCAGACACAACCACCAGGGAATCCCGTTCCACCCCCTGAACCGAACCAGCCTTCCTGACGAGCTTATGGATCTTCTTGGCATCAGCAGCTCTCATCCTGCTGCCCCAGCAGACAACAGCGTAGAATAGAACGCTGGCCACCACTGAGTCATAGAACATCTGCGGCATAGTACTGCAGATGTTAAATGAACGGAGCTTCCCCAGGAAGTACTGTCAGCTCTGTCCCTACTTGTGCAGAGCCTCTGTATTTTTAGCCCAGTCCAGTTTATTGTCCAGGTGAGTTCCTAGGTATTTGTAGTCCCCGATGACTTCCACATCTGCTCCCTTGATGGAGATACACAGTACATCTTATTCTTTATAGTTTTGCAATGTTCTGTTGTCACAATTTCCACAAATTTCATGGCCTATGCTGTTGATAACAAACCTGATTCTGATTGTGTTTGAAATATGCAAACTCTGATGAGTTTACAAGGCACGTATTGAGACAATTTTTCCTCGTATGGGTGCAAGTAGAATTAGGATTACTGTTTAATGAGATATCACTATCTAAGCGGAGATGAAGTGACACGTTTCACTTTTAGAAGATTCAGAAGTTTTGTAACTCTCCTCCTTTAGGGTGAAGCTGAGTGATAGAATATTTTAAAGTGGAGGTGTATTGATGCTTGACAAGCAAAGAAGTAAGGTAGGCCGATACGCGAATTTAAGCTTATAAACTGATCAGCGATTTTCTTATTCAATGGCATAACAGGTTCAAAGGAGCCATTAGCCTATTCTTGTTCCAAATTCACCTGTCTATATGCTCAGTTAAATTTCATGACTGGCTTGATTGACTAAGAATATAGCTGTAAACGTGATTACTCCTGGTTAATTCAATTCTCATTTGTAAAATTGCAGAGGAAAACAGTGAGGTAGATTGAATTCTAGACCCCTAGTAGTCAGTCACTCCCTTGCTGATTGTTTTTGCATATCATGGTGAGTTATTCATATTAGAAATGATAATAAATTGTTATGAGTGTAAACCAAGTCCCTGGAGAGACAGTGAAGCTTGTGGATATACAAGTGTTTATTCAGTAAAACAAGCAGCAGGCATCATATGGGAGACACTCTCAGAAGAAGAGGCCTGTCTTACCCAATATTACTTGACATTTTAATATGCTAAAGATCAAAGGTAACAACAGGCTAATTCTATAGTTACAATGTATCCACAATACTGCCTTTGAATTTCATAAAATTTTCAGACACCTTCATACTCATACCCACACTCCAGACACCCAAAATGGATCCCAATCCCCACAGACTCTGGGCCACATTTGTGCAAATGCAGGCATCTGAGGTCAAATGGAGTGTTGCTTCGTTTGTAATCAGCCCGAGTCTTCAGGTTCAAGACCCCCATTTTCTGAGTGTATTTTAAGCTCAATCTACAATCCAGTTTAGGTCTGAAGACTGGTTGCTGTTGAAATTAGTATTTCCTATATACCATAACTCCAGATAAATGTGAGGTTATCCACTTTGGTGGTAAGAATCGGAAGGCAGATTATTATCTAAATGGAGTCAAGTTAGGAAAAGGGGAAGCACAATGAGACCTAGGTATTCTTGTACATCAGTCACTGAAAGCAAGCATGCAGGTACAGCAGGCAGTGAAGAAAGCTAATGGTATGTTGGCCTTCATAACAAGGGGAACTGAGTATAAGAGCAAAGAGGTCCTTCTGCAGCTGTACAAGGCCCTGGTGAGACCACACCTGGAGTACTGTGTGCAGTTTTGGTCTCCAAATTTGAGGAAGGACATTCTTGCTATTAAGGGAGTGCAGCGTAGGTTCACAAGGTTAATTCCCGGGATGGCGGGACTGTCATATGTCGAAAGACTGGGCTTGTATACTCTGGAATTTAGAAGGCTGAGAGGGGATCTTGTTGAAACATATAAGATTATTAAGGGATTGGATACGCTGCAGGCAGGAAGCATGTTTCCACTGATGGGTGAGCCCAGAACCAGAGGCCACAGTTTACGAATAAGGGGTAGGCCATTTAGAACGGAGTTGAGGAAAAACTTTTTCACCCAGAGAGTGGTGGATATATGGAATGCTCTGCCCCAGAAGGCTGTGGAGTCCAAGTCTCTGGATGCTTTCAAAAAAGAGATGGATAGAGCTCTTAAAGATAGCGGAATCAAAGGTTATGGGGATAGGACAGGAACTGGATACTGATAGTGGATGATCAGCCATGATCACAGTGAATGGCGGTGCTGGGTCGAAGGGCCGAATGGCCTACTCCTGCACCTATTGTCTATTGTCTATTTACCCCTTAACGACATTTCATTTCAGAAGTGATAGTTGCCAATTAACTTATCGAGCATAAATCTTTGGGATGTGACAGGCAAGTGGAGTATCCCAAGGAAAACCATGCAGTCACAGGAAGAAAGTGATAACGTAACACAGGCAGCACTGGAGGTCAGGATCAAACTTGCGTCACTGGAACTGTAATGCAGCAGCTCTATCACTCTAACAGACTCAAGACTCCAGCTTCAGAATTGGAAGGTTACTGTAACCCAGGTTAATTAAACCCAAAGATGTAATGGTAGAAAGCTCCATGTGTGGAGGAATAAAAATGAGGTTTACTGAATTAAAAAAAAGAGAACTTGGGGGGGAAAAAAAACTGCGAGAACGAGGCTTGGCTGACACAGTGAGGGAAAGTGAGAGAAACGCAGCAAACTATTAGAAACTAAAGATATAAACTGTTATAAGTGGAATTAGTAATGAGTATCTCTACCCTACATACTTGAAAATCTCAGGGTGAAACCACTGGAGAAGAGACAATAGCAATAAAAGATTTATTGAAGTTATGGCTATAACAGGCAGCAGCTATAGTGAGACAATATTGGCAGAGATGAGTGTCCAAGATCTCCATTGGGTAACCGGGAATTAGTTCTGTTAAATCATACCAAGGGATTTGATCAGTTTTTTTGTGTAAGTATTGTGAATTGACCTTCCATGGATGATCACCTATTTCATCCAACGAAACAAGAAACAAGATGGTGAACCACCCAAGATCGAAGAACCAGAGCAGGAATGAAATGATTATGGCTGGATGGATAAGTTTATTTTCACTCGAACGATCAGAATTTGATTCTCTGAAAGAATTGATTATTTCTTCAAAGACTTTGATCAGTTACTGAATGAGATTTACCTTGTTTAAAAGTGGTGATGTTGGAGAATTTGTTGTGAAAAGAATTAAATTGTATATATATAGTATATATTTTTGGGAGAGATTTGAATTTGTAGATATACTGACCTGGAACTGAAACTGAAGTTAACCATAATACTTAAGAATAGGATTTCAAACAGTTTCCTAACTAACTAACGATAAATAGAAAGGGAATTGTTAGTCTGTAAACTTTTAAATAGGGAATAACACCAGTTCTAATTAGAGAAACTGGGGTCACAGAGTTTATTTTAATCAATATCCCTGATTCTAACCAAACAAGACTTTCGTTTTGGTTTGATGTCTGAAATTTGGAACCTAAACAGAATGTTGGAATTTTGAATTGTTCTTACTCATGTAACAATTTTGTATATATTGTACTTTTTTATAAACAAAACTTACTTCCAGAAGTGTGTTTTCTATTCACTGTCTCCTTAGGGCTTCAGATAGACTACTAGCACCTAGTGTAGTACTATGTGATTTGAATTCCTCATAAAGAGTGCGGCGACCAGTCACATGAGATAAGACGAGCACTACACAGGTGTTGCAAGGCCTTGTGTGAATTTAAGAGAGAATATTGCACGAATAACTAGTCACTAAGCAGCATCTTGGGCACCAGGTCTCACTGTAATGGGTGGCACATTGGCACAGCTGGTTATGCTACTACTTCACAGCAGCAGAGACCAGGGTTCAGTCCTGGCCTCCAGTGCTGTCTGTGTGGAATTTGCACATTCCTCCTGTAACCACTGGATTATTTGATTTCCTCCCAAATCCCAAAGTCAGAACGTCAATGGGTTTATTGGCTAGATTAAGCAGCCTCTGGTGTGGGGGAGAGGCAGAATCTGAGAGTTTCTGGCATTGATGAGAATGTGTGGAGAATGAAAAAATGGGACTAATGTCGGATTGGAAATCATGAGTGCATGATGGTTGGGATTAGATGGGTTGACAACCTTATTCCTGCTGTAGATATTGCAAATTGTACAAAGTGCAACTTTGGCTTCATCTCGTGGAAGTAAAGGATCAGGCTGAGAGTTTGTCCTTTGGGCACAGTCAAGGCTGCACCCAAAATGCACTCGCATTATGTCGATCAGGTCACAGTTCAAGTGTCTAATAAAAAATTAATTAACGTTTTCTCAAATGTAAAATCTCCCTTGAGCAAGTGCAATTTTGCAGCGTATTGGACCATAAATGTTCATTAATCTTTGCTTCATTAATGTATCTCAGAGTGGAAAGCTCACCCACTTTCATTAATAGAGCTGAAAATAGGTTCTGAAACAAATAAACATTTTCAGTCTTAAAATGTAGACCTCCGCCTGCGAGGGAGCTGATATAAAATCAATAAAATTTCCTAGAAATATGTCACTGCCCCAATTATTATTCACATTCATGTGCTCAAATGATAAGTTAATATTTGATTGGAATAAAATTAGAATCATGAAATGGAGCTGGGTTTGATGATGCTACCTAATCTAATCCAGCCGGCAGACTCTCATATCCATGACTGGGCATGTGGCTAGTTTTCTTGAATGGGTCTGATCCAGGTGAATCAAATTTTAAACCGACATAAAAGAGTGCAGAAAATATCAGTGTAAATTGTCTTGATTATAACTCCCGACATTTTCATCTTTGAAATTTGTGAGCTTTTCATCCCAAATTCCATTGAAATCATTAGCACAAATGAACAGACACTCTACCCATCTTTGACACCTATAAACTCTAATTATTTAAGCCAGATATTAATGATTAATACACTGGCAGCTATTCAGTAAAATAGAGTTCATACTGTTACTTCTTTATTGCTTTGCTTACAACCGTACACTGTGAAATATATTCTGTTATCCTTAAAAGTACGCAACGTTCTGAAAGTGAGTATATTAGTATAAATGAATAATAACATTATATCACTCAAAGATAGTCAATAAATATTCTTTTCTCAGTCCACATGATATTTGGTCATAACGGACGTGGCCACTGAAGTCGTTCAATTTCAAAGCTATTGTTTGCTCTAAAGAACTGGCATATATCACAAAGATAGCACATACTCAAGCAGAGCAGATACAAGTTATCCTTCTTTCAATTCAATTCATTTCTCACCAGAAGGTTTTAATTGGCTCTTTGCTTCTCTATCATACTGAGACATATCTAGGGATATTTCCAGAAGGAATTAGACTGTAATTAGAGAGTCTCCTCCCTTAAATCAAGCTCGCTCAATTCAGGCCAGGCTTGTTTTAGATGAGCAGTGAACTTCTTCCCTCATTGTTCCAATAACATGCATCAATCCCATCACTACACTGATGTGGCAGATCTTCAAGTTCCCACACATTCCCTGTGTTCTGTGATCAATTGTCAGATTAGTGTTAAATTAGGGATCATTTTATAATTGAATTTCAAGGTTTGACAACTTTTATTTGGACAAGGATGTGTAAACACTAGAAAATTGTAGCATGCTGGAAAAGCTTGTCTGGTTCTCAATTGAATTTGGATCAGACCCACATATACATCTGAAGTTGCATAGCTGCTCATTATTCTCTTGATCAGACTGCAGTTAAAATTTGCTTTCTATCACCGCTTTCTTTTCTCATTGGTTTCTTCTTCTCCCTGCTACAATACATTGGTCTGTAATGGATTCAAGGAATTTCCACCTCCTAGTACCTAATTCAATTGAAAATGGATTCTGTGACCATAAGTATCAGGTTATTCAAATACAGATGAAAACATATATTAAAAAACTACTGCTGATGTTGAAAGTCTGAAATAAATTGGGAAATGTGGAGAATATTCAGCAGGCAGGCAGCAGCTCTGGAGAGAGAAGCTGAATTAGCATTTCAGGTTGAAGAATTTTTGATTGAGCCCTACTTAAATACTGAACATCACAGTTGGACTGAAATTTATTTCTGCCTGTATACTTTGGCGGAGGATTGCAATCAGAGTAGGGATTTGAGCTGATGTTCTCCCAACTAAAACAGACCATATTCAGAGAATGTCATCCCTGGATGGAGTGCAGCCATTCCCTGAGTAAACCTGCTGGCCCATTTGCTTTAAATAAGCATACAACTTTTTAAACATTTTATTGCTCTTCTCTATTCCTAACTCCAGTGGCTAAGTGGTATAATAACAACAACCTTTCACTCAATGTCAATAAGATCAAGGAACTGATTGTAGACGCCATGAGTCAGTAATCATCAGAGGATCAGAGCTGGAGAAGGGCAGTAACTTCAAATTTCTGGGTGTCACTATCTCAGAGGACTTGTTCTAACCCATCACATAATTATTATGGCAAAGAAAGCACGACAGCACTTTTATTTCCTCAGGAGTCTGCAGAGGTTTGGCATGTCATCGAAAACCTTGGCAAACTGGTGGAAAGTGTGCTGACTGATTGCATTACGGCCTGGTATGGCAACACCAATGCCTGTGAGTGGAAATCCCTACAAAATGTAGTGGATTCAGCCCAGTGCATCATGGGTAAAATTCTCCCAACCATTGAGCACATCTACATGAAACACTGCAGTAGAAAAGCAGCGTCCACCATCAAAGACCCTCACCACCCAGGCCATGCTCTTTTCTCATTGCTGCCATCAAGCAGAAGGTACAGGTGCCTCAGGACTCACACCACCAGGTTCAAGAACAGTTACTACTCCATCAGGCTGTTGAACAAAAGAGGATAGCTACACTCATTTAAGGACTCTGTTATTTTGTTATTTCATGCTGATTATTTATTGCTATTTATTTATATCTGCATTTGCATAGTTTATTTACCGTCAACAATTCCTAATATTACTGTTCTATAGATTTGCTAGATATGCTGCAGAAAAAGAATCTCGGGGTTGTATGTGGTGACAGGTATGCACTCTGATAATACATTTTACTTTGAACTTGTAATGCCTGCACCTTCACAAAGAAATGTCTACAGGGATATCCTTCTCAATTGTGTGCCTGCAACTAATACTGCCTCGTTCCTAAAAGAACTTTGGAACTATTAGGCGATGTTGTTTATCAACTTGATTCCCTTCTGTTCTCCTCAGCTGCCAATCAACAACTGAAGGCAAGAACCTCAGAGAGCAACTTTGGATACAGCAGAATTAATGGCCCCTTAGTAGGTGATCTGACTGTTCTGTTTTTTTCGAGTTTTTGAAAAAGATTAGTAACTCAGCAGGCTGCAGTAGTTTGGCTTGGATCCGAGCAAACAAAGACAAAACTATCTGATCATCTTGCCTCTGCCTGGCAGGTATCCTTCTCCTTCCAACAGATATTTACTCTTCATAAGTAGTTTTTCAGCAGAAAAAAATGACTAAGGTTTTTGTGGAAGATGACAAGTCATTGGTTTGAGTGCAGCTGTATGCTGAGAACAGCCCAGCAGATAATTCTTCATGATCACAAGATGCTCGTTCATATTCATTCATGGCATGCGAGGATCACGTGCTGCTTGATCTTGCCCCTCCTCTGTTTGCATAATCTTTCCCGAGACCCCTCAGCCAGAGTTCCAAATTGGGATTTTGTTTTTGTTTGCAGAATTGTGAGTAGTTCTTGACTAGTTGGAAAATTAACATGCTGTAAAGTACTTGACCAATGCTCATGGAAAGCTCATGTAAAACGCAAGACCAGTTTTAGTTATTAACAACATATTTTAGTCAGGATTTGGGTTGGATACCTCTGCTCTTTCAGCAGTAACTAGTTTTCTGATTATCTATGAGCTCATATTACAGTAGATATTACCAGTCTCAACATTACTATAAGTCTATTTGCAACGGTGTTAAAGAGCAGCCATTTTGGTTCGAAAGAAATCTAGTGCTGGCAGCAGCTTCGTTTCAAAATCTTGCTACTTCTCAACAGAAAGGACTATCCTATTTTAAATGGTATTAGAAACAAAAGCCAAAATCTCAAATCAATGAAATAACCTCCAGGAGGATCCCACAGTATTAACCTGGGAAATGAACTAGTCTGTAATTGGGTTTAAGGATGTGCATGTTATTGGCAAGGCTGTCATTTATTTCCCATCCCTGAATGGGTGGATGATCTTTAACTGCATGTTGGAGTACAGAGAATAGATAGAAAACCTAGTGGCATAGAATCATGACAACAATCTTTCAACCATTATTAACAAAATAAAAGAGCTGGCCATCGATTTCAGGAAAGGTGTAGTGCACATCTTCTGCTTACATCAAAGATTTTGACATCTAAAAGGTTGAGAGCTTCAAGTTCCTAGAGTTAAACATCACCAATAATACATCCTGATCCAAAAATATAGATGCCATGGTCATGAATGTGCACCCTTGCCTCTACTTCCTCAGGAGGCTACAGAAATTCGGCATGCTCTCTTCGACCCTCACCAACTTTCTTAGATACACCTCAGAAAGCATCCTGTCTGGATGCATCATGGCGTAGTATGAGAACTGCTCTACTCGAAACCATAAGAATCTGCAGATAACATTTGGGAAACCAACCTCCTCTCCATGAACCCTGTCTACACTTCTCACTATCTAGGTAAAGCAGCTAGTACAATCAAAGACCAAACTTACACCAGACACAACCACCAGGCTCAAGGACAGCTGCTATTTTGCTGTTATAAGACTATTGAACAATCCCTAGAATGATAAGATAGAATCTTGACCCCACAATCTAACTCAATATGATCACGCACCTTGCTTTGTGCTTGCACTGCACTTTTCTTTGTTACTGTAACACTTTGTTCAGCAGTATTTTTCCCTTGTACTACTTCAAAGCACTGATATGATGAAATGATCTGTATCAATGCAATGCAAAACAAAGTTTTTCACTGTACCTTATTAGATGTGAATATAGTAAGCCCATTCAGCAATTTACTTGGAATGAAACTGCTCCTAGCATATTGTCAGGTTGGCAGTATTAGGATTCAGATGAAAGATTAACCCAGCTTTGAAAGGTCTGTATCTTGATGGGGGTGATGCTTGTGGAGGTGACTCCCTGTGTCTGTTGCCTTTGTCCTTTGAGACTGTAGAAGATATGGACTTGGCAAACACTGAATTTGAGCATTGTGTCCTGCAGATGCTAATTCACCACAGCCACAGTACTCTAACAATGGAAGACATGAAGAGCAATGAAAAGAGATGATCCAAGTTCGGCTTGTTACAGGTGTTAGTGAAGCTGTAGATACAGAGTGGCGAGTGGAAAGTACACTTACCAGCTTGTATTTCAACCCTGGGCGACTGTAACTCCTGGTTCCTGAGCATATGCTGCAGGCCTGCCAAAGCTGTACTTCGAGAGAAGAAAGCATTCTGAGTGGAAATCCCTCTATGATTCTATATTAGCGACTCTAGATTCTTCATTCTGAACTCTGAGCTCTACTTTATTACATCTCCACTTGACCCAGTATTGGTGTTCAGAACTGGGCAATTATCTCACAAAACATTCCACTTCTTCACTTCCCTCCCCTCTTTTACAAACCACCTTAAATCCTCTGGCCATCTTGTGTAATTTCAGCTTATGCTTTGCATCTGTTTATGAGTGCACATCCACAAAGTGCCTTGAGATGTTTTGTACCTTAAAGGCAATGCAAAGCAAATTTGTTGTAATGATAAGTGACTTATGTCTGCTTTGCAATCAAAATTTATTTGTAACAGAGCAATGCCTTTGAAGTGACTTTTCATGTGCCAAACAGCACCCTTTCATACTAGGGGAACAGCAGCCACCAATTAAATTTGGAAAAGGGCTTCTCATAGACATATATTCAGAAGGAATATGTTTTTACGCCTTAAGAACTCTTCCTCTTTGTCAAAGAAGAGAAGCAGGTTTATTTGAGGAAAAGAATATTGATAAATGAAATGTCCACTGGCTGAACAATATTACCTCATACAAATATGACTCCGCAGAGGGAAACAAATGGTTTTGAAACATCCCAGCCATCATTATGCTGTTAGCTGCAATCCATTCTCTGTCACATTGACACCCTGTATCTGCTACAAATACTGGCTTCATGTAGCTTGCGCATAACATGCAGGAACTGTATGCAATTTTACAAGCATTCCACATCACTCAAACAGGCCCTGCAGCTTTATTCCTTTTATCCAGCTCCTGAGGTGTCAGATAAATGGTTCCTGGGTTTTCCCCATCACCAACACAGTTTGCCCTTCTCTTTAATATCAGCTCCTCTGCAGTGCTCATCAAATAAACAAGTTTATAGCGTGAACATGCTGGAGTTAGAAGGCACTGGATACAGAGAGTTTTGCTTTCACCTGCTGCATTTGCTGATGAGTTAGAAAGAGAGTGTAACATAGAATCTGCATGGTCACTTACTGACCTGACTGCAAAGAGTCAGCATTAATTGAATGTTGGCTGTCTGCTTTCTTCAACATACAGAACCATATCTGTTTGGTTATTTTTCACCATCATTAGTTTATGTCTCTACTTTCCCAGTATAAAGTATAAAGTATAAAATATCCCTCAGCATTTCCAAAATTACCTCTGCAGAATTGTAAGCTGCCTTTATTGGAATGACAAGGAGAGGATCCAATTCTGGCATGTGCTCAAATGAAGGGTCACATCAGTGTCTGCTAGATTTTTCCTGCCATGATTCATTTTGAAAAGACATCAGCCTTGCCTGCCAAGTCTCAGTTATAATAACTTCCTTTTCTCCCTGCAGTTGTATCATCTTTTCTGGAGGCATCGACTCTTCAGAGCTTATCGTTCTCTATGGACTTGAATGAGCAGTCAAACCATGTGTGAGCTTCAGAAATGAGGGCCACACAATTATAGAAGCAAGGATACCACAGCACCCATCTGAATACAGTAACATATGTTTTACTTGTGTGCTCCAATAATTGCATAAATGAAAAAATGTACATCCTCTTTTTTATACCTGGTCCTCCCACACCTACACACAATCTCCAATGTTTTTGCGCTATCCAGAGCCCGTAAACTTCTTCAGGCTACAACTCTCTTCTATTCCTTTATTACATCACCCCTGAAACCTTACACGTTTAATTCACTCCTCGTTGGTATCACTGAAGTTCAAAAATCCATCGTGAAATCTCTTTAACTCCCTTTTCTCCAATAAAATTCATAAACATTTCTTTTAACAAAATTTAGTGCACTCATATTAGTAGTTTTGCGAAGGATGCATCTAACAACAATGAGAAGATTATTGAGTCATTCAGTTTTAATGACCACACAAGTAAATGATTGATGTTGATTTTATGCACATTATTTATAAATATGGATCCTCAACACTTTGTTTCTGCAGAACTTCTCCTTTTGTTAGAAGACATTTGTGTTTCCTCCTCCTTTTGATCCGACTCTGCTTTCTGAGAAATATTCACATTGTTTATTGTTTGCCTGTCTTTCATTGACCAACACATAGTTGTCAATTATTACTGTGTTGAAGAAATGGTAGCTGTTCAGTGCCAGAGTGCTGGTAATTACCTCTGTGTTAACAGGAATTTCAGGAATTCTACAAGAATCCTAAAGTCAAGAACAAAATGGATGATCTCTACTGATGATTTCTGTGATTTGCTCCAACAATAATCTAAGTATGTATCCAGCAGTGAAGATAAATTTGCCAGATTTCCAACTGTGACGTTGTGGAATCTACTCTATTAACCAATGGCAGGTTTTAAACTCAACAGGAAAAGTAAGGACATTCATCTAAACCAGGGGTGCCAAACCTGGGTCCATGGGCCCCTTGCTTAATTGTAATGGTCCATGGCATAAAAAAAGGTTGGGAATGAATGGAGAGGAATGACTGCACAGAAGGGCAAGCAAAAGACAACTTAACTTTCTTTGAATTAATTGAGTCTACTTTGGTAGTTTAACTATTTTATTTAAAGGGGTTTGAATTGCTTTAATTATTTTCTTTAATTGTATAAATAATTCTGATTATGGAGTTGCTATTTTTACATAGTTTTGGGAACTTCCTAAATGTTCTGATTGGGGAAGACTCTGAATGATTTTGTGGGATCACACTTGTCTTTTCCAACCGTTAAATGCGATACTGCATTACACCGTCTCCAAACAAGCAACAGTCCATCCCAACGCTTTTCAAATCATAGTTAGAGACTTCAACTAGGCTTGCTTGAAGAAAACCCTGCCTAATTGCTATCAGCATATAACCTGTAGCAGCAGAGGTCCCAACATACTCAACCACTGTTATACAAAGATAAGGAATGCCTTCCATTCAAATTCCCTGACTGCATTTCAGTAAATCTGACCATGTGGTTGTCCTTCTCCTATCTGCATACAGACAGAAGCCAAAGAGCAAAGCTCCAGACGTTAGGATAACAAAGAGGTGGTTGCGGAAGCAGAGAAGCAGCTACGGGATTCCTTTGAAAGTTTTCAAGGACTTACCTAGGGATCTGAATGAATACACCATGGTTGTAACAGACTTTATTAAACAACTTGAGATGAATGTGTCCTATAAAATCATTCAGAGTCCTCCCCAGTCAGAAACCCTGGATGAACCATGAGATCCACAATCTGCTGAGAGCCAGATAAGAGGCAATCAAGTCTGGCGATCAAGAAAGTTACAAGAGGTCCAGGTACGATCTCTGAAAATCCATCTCACGGGCAAAGTGGCACTTAGGGACCAAATTTAACTCAGCGAAGGATGCTCGACTGTCGTGGCAGGGCTTGAATACTCCCACTTCCTATAAAGTTAAATCAAGTGACAAAGGAGATAGCAGGGCTTTGCTTTCAGATGAGCTTATTGCTTTCTATGCTTAATTTCACAGTGAAAACACGGAGGAGCCATCACAAACTCCTGCATACCCCGAGGATCTATGATTTCAGTCTCTGAGGCCAATGTGCAAGCAGCCTTCAGGAGGGTGAACCCCCGAGAAACATCCTGACCCAGACAGGGTACCTGACCAGGTACTAAAGACCTGTGCTAATCAACTGGCTGGAGTGTTCACTCAGATGCTTAATCTCTCATTTTGGCAGTGTGTCGTACCCACATACTTTCCGCAAGCTTCAATTATGTCAGTGCCGAAGAAGAGCATGGTGATCTATCTCTATGAATATTGTCCAGTAGCACTTACATCCACAGTGATGAAGTGTTTTGAGAGGTTGGTGATGAAGCATATCAAGTCCTAACTGAGAAGTGATTTAGATCCACTCCAATTTGCATACAGGAACAACTGATCCACAGCAGATACCATCTAATTGGCTCTTCAGTCAACCTGAATCATATATCAGGATGCTCTTTATTGACTACAGCTCAGCATTCAATGCCATCATCCCGTCAAAACCTAACAATAAACTCCCAGACCTTAGCCTCGATACTTCCTTGTGCAAGTAGATTCTCAATGTCCTCACTTGTAGACCCCAGCCAGTTTGGATTGGCAACAACACCTTCTCCTGCATCTCTATCAGTATATGTGCACCACGAGGCTGTCTGCTTAGTCCTCTGCTCTACTCGCTTTACACTTATGACAATGTAGCTAGGCACAGCTCCAAAGCCATATTCAGGTTTGCTGAGAACACCACTGGCGTATGTCCAGTCAAAGGTAGTGAAGATTCAGCATATAGGAGGGAGACTGAAAAACGGCTGAATGGTGTCATAACAACAACCTCTTACTCAATATCAGCAAGACCAAGAAGCTGATTGTAGACTTCACGAGAAGTAAACCAGAGGTCCATGAACCAGTCCTCATTGGAGGATCAGAGATGGAGTAGGTTAGCAACTTTAAATTCTTTGGTATTACTTCAGAGGACCTATCCTGGTCCAGCTCACATGAAAATGAATCTCAGGGCTGTATGTGGTGACATATGTACTTTGATAGTAAAATTTACTTCAAACTTTGAAGGCACTCAGAAAATGTCTAAAATTTTGCAGTTGTAGAAGCAACATTGTCAACATTAAAGGCTCCAAGAAGTTGAGTCCATGTTCCTTGCTGCAGTCAGCAGAGTTTGGTAATTGGTAGCATATTTTGACTCTATCTCCTTCTGTTGCTCAATGCTAAATTTTATATTAAAGTGATCCCATGAGTTGCATTGGGATGCTTTGGATCAACAGTTTTAAGAAGCATTGAAGTGATCAGCTTAACCCAAGGATTCACCATGTGACCTAATGTTAATAGAGATCAAACTATAAAACTAATTATAGAGTCATAGAGAAGTACAGCACAGAAACAGGCCCTTTGGCCCATCTAGTCCTTGCCAAATCCATTTAAACTGTCTACTCCCAATTACTTCTACCGGGACCATAGCCCTCCATAAATCTACTATCCATGTACCTACCCAGATTTCTCTTAAACTTTGAAATTGAACTCACATGGACCACTTGTGCTGGCAGTTCATTTTACACTCTCACACCCCTCTGAGTGAAAAAGTTTCCCTCATGTTCCCCTTAGATTTCTCACCTTTAACTCTTAAACCATGACCTCTGGTTCTCAGTGAAATAAGCCTGCTTGCATTTATCCTGTCTATACCCCTCACAATTTTATATACCTCTATCAACTCTCCTCTCAATCTTCTATGTTCTAAAGTATACAGTCCTAACCTATTCAATCTTTCCTTATAACTTAGGTCCTCCAAAACCAGCAACATCCTTGTAAATTTTCTTTGCACTCTTTCAAACTTGTTTGCTTCTTTCCCATAGGTAGGTGATCAAAAATGCATGCAATACTCCAAATTAGGCCTCTTCAATATCTTACACAACTTCAACATAACATCCCATCTTCTGTACTCAATACATTGATTAATGAAGGCCAATGTGCCTAAATCTTTCTTTAAAACCCTATCTATCTGTGATGCCACTTTCAATTAATTATGTACCTGCATTCCCAGATCCCTTTATTGTACCATACTCCTCAGTATCCTACTGTTCACTGAGTAAGACCTACCCTGGTTGATCCTATCAAAGTGCAAAACCTCTCTCTTGTCTGCATTCAATTCCATCTGCCATTTTTCAGCCCATTTTTCCATCTGATGAAGATCCCTCTGTAAGCCATGATAGCATTCCTCACTGTCTAGTACACCCCCTACAATGGTGTCCTTGGCAAATTTACTGATCCAGTTAACCACATAATTATCCAGATCATTGATATAAATAACAAACCACAAAAGACCCAGCACTGATCCCTGCAGCACACCACAGGCCTCCTGTCAGAGAAGCAACCATCTACTGCCACTCTCTGGCTTCTCCCAAAAAGTCAAAGTCTATGCTGATGAGAGGCATTGATCATGTGGATAATCGGAGGCTTTCTCCCAGGGCTGAAATAGCTAGCACAAGAGGGCACAGTTTTAAGGTGCTTGGGAGTAGGTACAGAGGAGATGTCAGGGGTAAATTGTTTTTTATTTTACACAGAGAGTGGTGAGTGCATGGAATGGGCTGCCGGCGATGATGGTGGAGGCAGATATGATAGGGTCTTTTAAGAGGCTCCTGGATAGGTACATGGAGCTTAGAAAAATTGAGGGCTATGGGTAACCCTAGGTAATTTCTAAAGTAAGTACCTGTTCGGCACAGCATAGTGGGCCAAAGGGCCTGTATTGTGCTGTAGGTTTTCTACATTTCTAATCCAATTTATTGCCACATCCTGAATGCCTAGCAACTGAACCTTCTTGATGAGCCTCCCACGCAGGACCTTGTCAAATGCCTTACTAAAGTCCATGTAGACAACATCCACTGCCTTGCCTTCATCTACTTTCCAGGTAGATTACTCAAAAAATTCTGTAAGATTGGTTAGACATGACCTACCATGCACAAAGCCGTGCTGACTATCCTTAATCAGTCCATGTCAATCAGTCCATGTCTATCCAAATACTAGTATATCTGGTCCCTTAGAATACCTTCCAATAACATTCCCACAACTGATGTCAGACTCACCGGCCTATAATTTCCTGGTTTCTGTTTATTTTAAAACTTTGGGACAACATTTGCTTTCCTCCAAACCTCAGGTAACTCTCCTGTCGCTAATTGTAGGTGCATTCAAACCACTAATATGAATAAGAATGTTATTAGCAAGAATGTCTTGACGTGACTTGCATTGAATGCATTGATACTAAGAAGCAATGATCAGTTTTGAAATCACAAGGTGAAGTTGTGACAGCAAAGATTGCTGTCTATTAGAACAGTAGATGAGATGTTACCCAACAGGCAACCATTCTGTCTCTCTTTGCAGGGTCAAGCCAGGAGTAAAAGCAATTTCGGCAGCTCATTTTTTTAACCTTACTGACAGCCTTTGCTACAGTCTTTTAAGTGAACTATTGTAGGTTAAAGCTGCCTTATAATTTCTATTTTGTTTTAGAGTATGACTCCTGTACGCATGCAGTTTCCAGCTGGGAGTCATTGTCAGTGACAGGGAATGAACAACTTGAGCTATTTTTCTTTCCTTCTGCTGAAGTGAAGTATCAAACTCTATACTGCCACTAGACACAATGAGTTCAGCATATACAGGCAACTGATCCTGGAGTCTTCACAAGCACTTGTATTCACCTGTGGAGCCAATTGGGAGACCTTCACTTGTGTTTGCACTCTGAACTGCTTCTAATTTGTTCCACTTTGCACATATAATTTTTCTTCATCTTTTTCTCCTATGTTCTGTGATCCCCATTCCAGTTCGATTCACAGGAACCTCCATTTATTTCATGTGTTTAAACTTTCTTACGATATCCCGAAATATTCTATCATCATCATAACCGTCAAGTTCAGTTATCAAGTAAACAAACATGGCAGCCAATTGGCAAACAACACAGCAAGATCCCTAAAACCAAAAATGTAACCTATCAACTTTTTAACCCAAGTGAGGAAAGGTCATTGATGATCAGGTGAATTTTCTGCTCTCAAAATTATTTTGGAAGATTATGGCCACAACTCCTCTCCTTGGGCTGAACAGTGATGTTCGCATAGTCTCAGCTCTGTCCAAATCTCAGCTCAGCTCACTAAACACAGTGGGATTCTGTCAGTGGGACCCTTAGAATTTCAGGTCAACTTCAGTAGGGCTGCCACTGTTCTGCCAGGAGAGGGAACCTCAAGTAATTGAGCAAAATCACGCATACACAGACAGAAACCCTTGGATGGGACATCATCCAGATCTATGGATCACTACTACCTGGGGCTGGCTACATGATGATCCTTGGAAGCAGCATTACCTCCGGTGGTTATGGAAATGAAAACAGATCTAGTTGACATAGCAGATTGGGATAACCAGTGATCCTGCTGGGGCAGGAAGGTCAGGAGTGTGAAATGAGAGTTGGACTCACATTACTGTTAATCAAATTTAATAACTTCCTCTCCCCGTTATTCTAATTTGAACAAATGGAACTACTTAAACTTCAGTTATCTAAAATATGACATGGCATTGATGCGGTGTTCTCATTATTCAGAGTTTCAATGTACTGATGCAGGTGCAATGAAAACAGAGTCACAGGAACATCACATCATAAAAGCAGTGTTAGAAGAAGAAAACAAACTAAGCATAAATTAAATCCAATTCTTACAAGAAAAAATACAAATCGAGCAAAATTAAAATTCTCCTTAATCTAATGGGAAATTGGGATTATACTATGTTTCTCCTCCTGGACAGCCACTCCTCAGTAACTACATAACAGATTAGTTTTTCTTTTTGAAAATAATTCTCTGTTCTGTGCAGAATAGTTTACATCTCCAAGTAAACAGCAGGGAAGATTTCCCGTGGGTTCATTTACTGGAGCCATGATAGAGATATCTATCCAGGAGTTCACCATTGTTTGTCCTTTGTATAATGATACAATTTAAGAGAAATATGACCTGTCAGATGTGCCTAAGGTGTTGCATACCGAGTGGTAATGCACTGTGTCTTGTGTCCTCACTGATTTGGATCTGCGCATTATCTAACTTGTCAGGTGTATCATTATCAATAACGAGCAATGCAACTTTCTGACTCAGTGGCCACTGTCTGATTTATCCTTATTGAGGGCCTGTGCTATCTGGTGATCTGTGGCATCAATTTAAATAAACCACAAGTTAGAACTTTATCTCAGGTGCACTAATTATTGGTTGTGTTCAGTCAACGCATGAATTGAACACCTTGGCCGGAAGTTCTAATTATAACACTTGAAAACTGACACGGTTCGGAGTATACTGCCTATTTTTGTTTATTTTTCCCATGTCAAAGCACCTGACTGGAAGGATGAAGAGGCCCTTAATCTTTGAGCTGAGCAATATTGTGATATGTAGATCATATGGGAGGAGTCAGCAGTCTTTTATCTTTAGCCCAAGCTGCATCCAAACAGCCGAAACCCTCTCCCTCTTTGACCTAAAGACTGTAAAATGACACAGGAGACAAAGTACTAGACTGCTGCCAAGCTCCATTGGACAAGATTTTACAAGACCCTCTAATTTGATTTCAAAGCTGCATAGAGTTTTAACAAACCCAAAAATCTTGCGACTGCAAAATAGTATAGAAAAACAAAATATGACAGGAGGTAAAATAAAGAGGCCAAGAGGGCTAGTTCAAATAGTGGTCAAAGAGACAAGTTTTTGATATGACCTTAAAGGTAAAAGAACGAGGAGTTTGCCGATATAACTAACATCAGGACTACCGTTGCTTGGCGTGGTGGAGAAAGAAACCTTGTTTTCAGAAACATCAGGATGGATTATCTAAAAATGCCTGCTGATTGTAGGCTTGAAAGTCATCGGTATGGCAGGAAGAGAACATAGAGGATGGCGATACACAGATAGCAACTTTGAATCTAAGGCAGTCAAGGACCTGAACTATCTTCACAAGGAAATGGTTACAGACAAGTATAGCTTGGGACAAAATAGATGGTGGTAATGAATTTCAGGATAGAATGAAGTTTCATGAAGTGGATGCGAGAAGCTGTTCAGAATGTAGCAGTGACATGTGTAAGAGTTGTACTCCCAGTGGGTGGACATGGTTGATGCTACAGATACAAGGTCTGGAGCCAAATATGATATTAAAGCTTTGGATTGATTGATGGTATCTTGAAACAATAGTTAGGGAGGATGGTGAAGGCTGTCAGAGTATGGAACTTCCGGTGAGGTGGGAAATGATGACTATGGTTTTCCCATTAGTTAACTGAAGGAAGTTACAGCTCATCCAGGGAAGGTTGTCAGACAAGTTGCATGACAACAGAGAAACAGTGGAGAAATGACACCAGTGCTGCCAAATGGCTGACTGCAGCCATGAAGCCAGGTAGAGGTTGGTTTCTAATCATGGAATTGAAGTTGTTTTAGCATTTACCAGCATGCAATTTCAAGCCTAAATGACGTTTTTGTTTCACGAATCCTAATGAAGGAGGTTGATCTTCCTTATAGTTTCCAAGAATTTCTTGACCTTTAAAAAATATCATGTTGAAATTCCCCAGATGCTTAAAAGCTGACTGACAGTGGAAATATCCTTATGTTTTCTCCTTTGCCTGGCTGAAACTTTGTATTCCTATCTGAACACAAAAATGAATACACTTTACAAGATACATCTCCTGTGTTTATCTACCCAAAAACTAAAACATTCATTCTTCTCTTCCTCTGGTAATCTATTGTTATCATTTTATTCAGTCATCCACCAGATTCACAAGCTTATGGACCAGAAAATGGTTGACAGTGTGAGTTAACTGAAGTATTGCATTCTTATCTTTGGGCTTTGTTGCCATTTGAACACAACTTTTCTATTGGGATCTTAAGAATGTGGGGTTAGCCCTTAAGTCATTTCACCAGCATAAAGGTTAATAAAGTTAAGCAACAAATTCTGAGTGAAGGCTGTTGAAGTTGGCAACAAGTACTGGCTAGAGGCATTTTTGTTGATTATGGTGAGAATATCAGTGGATAGAGTTGCTGTTTTAAAGAGGGACGGGCTTGTTGAGTCTTGCATTCATTTCTAATTCATATGAACGTTCACCTTGGTGACTGGATACAAAAATACGCTGTTCAAGAGATGAACAACAAATGAAGTCTATTCCGATTCTGAGGTGATGGAGATTTTTTATGAATAACAGAACTTATTTTCACTCTTATCCTCTTCTTGCTGTTCTTTTAGGTAGCAACTGTAGAAATCCTATAAGTGGATAAAGCACAATCCCATAAGTGGTCAGTACATTCAAAATAATGGACAAAGGTTTACATAGTGAAAGCCTTTACAGAATTAAAAGAAAAAAGGAACTAAATGTAAAACCAGTTACTGTAACTCTCTTTTGCACAGCAGTGTTTGTACCTGGCATTTACCAGTTTATTTTGCACCATTGCCTATCTTCTATTATCAAACAATTCACCATAATTGAGTAATGTCAGAAAGGTCCAAGTTGTTGAATAGAGGATGATAATGTACATCGTCACTGATCATATATATTGATTATTTGACTTGTCAGGATCATAATTTCAAATAACAACAACCTTTGTACCAAAGATATTCATAGTTAGAGGGAGAAGTGTAATAGATGTACTGCACTAGATGTTAATCTGAAAAATCCTGTACATTTTCTGTGACCATCTGGGCAACGTAAACTCATGCTCATTGACAAAAGGTTAAAAAAAAACTTTAATCTTCAGCATAAGGTGATTGGATGTCTGATGGGTATTTTGGCCTCGCAAGACAAATTCTTCTGCAAAATTGAATACTGCATCATTGCCTTGCAACTGAACCCGATTTAGGTGCTGACCACCTTTACCGTGAGTAGATTATACAAGTGTTTGTGCATGAAATAGAGTCAATCCAATTGAAGGCAAGAAGGGTGATAGAAGATGCCGCATAGAGGGTGAGACTTTGGTACCTATACCAATTTAGTGAACCCTGCAGTGCCTGCTGAACTGGGTAAGACTTCATTATGGTGTGCTTCACACAGCTGTGGAAACTGCAAAAGTCGATCATTGTCAGAGAGATTATTACAGATGTATCTCGAGTCTGAAGATCAAGAAGTAAAGTCTGTAGAAAATCAGGAGAAAGAAAAGGATTTTTTTTCCCAGGAGAATGAATATAACTAGGAATGCACCATCCCAGTTAAGATTCCAAATCTTATCTTCCCTGTAGGCAGAGCAAGTAAGTACTTCTGTATTTCTTTAATGAATAGTGTCTTTCGTTAAAAAAAACTTAGACATTAATATATGATGCACTTTCCTGCTCTACAGTTATAAACAGTGGGGTGCAATTCACCCTAACAAACTTTGCATTCCGTATTATTCCAGTGTGGGGGTTCTTATTCTTGGTGAGACTATGGCATCTCCTGCCAAGACCTTCTTATAATAGGACTGTTGGGTCTTCTGAATGTCAGCACACTGGTCCTTCCCACTGGCTTTAATACCCCTGGTCAAGAGTTGCATGTCTGTTTGAGTGAAACTGGCTCCCCTAGCCACTTCGTTCACCACAGCAGCCAAAATATTTATTGTTGCCATGTTTTTAACTCTCTTCTCTGAATATCTACAGCAAATTGCCATGTCTTTAACTCTCTTCTCTGAATTTCTACAGCAAATTGTTGGAAAATGTGCTCCTTTTGGAAATAGTAAAAGTCCCATTTTAGCATTTGTTTTGAGCAGAAATTTTGTGTTGCACAGGGTGACTGAGGAGAACCCAAGTGCAGGACACCGGCACGTTGGCTGAGTTGGGGATGCTGGCGTAGACGTGAACGTAAAACAGCAAACTAGAAGAATCTTGACAAGCAGATGGGATCTACAGGGACTATCTTGAAACTAGAGCAGAACCTGGAACTAAACTTAGAACTGATGGTTCTAAGTGGACAAGAGAACAAGGTATCACACGAGACTAAACCAACAAACTAGCAACCTGAGAAAGAGAAGCCATCGTACTTATCTCACAGTCTCTGATGAAAACCAGGTGTACCATAATTAGGTAAACTAGCAGCAATTAGAAATCTAATGATTGAAATTAGGGCATAATCAGGGAGAAAGGAGTGTTAAAAGGGAACAGTCAAACGGAACCATGACATTTTGCACATTTTACTTAAGTATTGCATGCATTTCTGATCACCCCATTGCAGGAGGGAGGTGGAGACTGCAGAGTGGGTGCAGAAGAGAACAGATTTACCAGAATGCTTCCTGGATTTGAAAGTATAAGCTATAAGGAAAGGCTAGGTAGTGACATCAGCGCCGGACTCCGGAGCGAAGGTTCCTGAATTCGAATCCAGTCGGGCCACTCCCGGGCACGCTTTCCATATGTACCGGGTTGAGCGTTGAGCTCACAACTAGGCCTCGTAAAAAAAAAACTGTGCTGTGAGAAGGACATGGAGGACCAATCACAAAATCTTTCCTCCAAGACAACCACTTGAAAAAGTGGGTTGCCGAGGGTCTGGCAGAGTATGGCAAACAAAAAAAAAGGCAAACGTAGGTTGTCCTCCCGAGAGTGTTGGTGGCTAAATGGGGATCTGATGCGAGTTTTTTTTAATTATTAGAGGTATAGGTAGGGTAGACAGTCAGAATTGTTTCTTCAGGATAGAAATGTCAAATACCGGAGGAGATACTTTTCGGGTTAGAAGGTGAAGTTTAAAGATAATGTTTTTATATATTTTATGTTTTAGAGGGTGGTACGCACATGGAATAGTTCACAAGAGTTAGTAGTGAAATCAGGCAGTTTGGTAGAGTTTAAGAGGCCTTTATATAGTCACATGAATATGAATAGACTAGATGGCTATTGATGATACACTGTAGGAGGACATCCAGTAGAAATTGGCAGCAGAATCAAAACAATATAATGGGCTGAATTGCCTGTCCAGTTATATACATTTCCATGCTCTTTGTTCACAGTTCCAAACAATGGTTTAAACATTGTCAATGGGTAAACTTGAAATTGTTTCTTTTTGGGAAGAAGAATTGTCTTCAGTGGAAATGTAACAGAATTCTATTTTTGGGGAAGATGTTTCTGAAGCTGAAAGATCTGTTGGTAGATAAGATACATGGAATCAGAAACAGGTTTAATGTCAATAGCATTTGCTGTGAAATTTCTTGTTTTGCAGTAGCAGTACAGTGGAATACATAATAATAAAAAAGAAATATTCAAAAATAAATAAATAAGTAGTGCAAAAAAAAGAGCCAAGAATATAGATAGATAGATAGATGTACTTTATTGATCCCAGGGGAAATTGGGTTTGGTTACAGCCGCACCAACCAAGAATAAATATAGCAATACAAAAACCACAAACAATCAAACAACAAAATGCAAACTATGCCAGATGGAAATAAGTCCAGGACCAGCCTATTGGCTCAGGCTATCTGTCCCTCCACGGGAGGAGCTGCAAAGTTCGATGGCCACAGGCAGGAACAACCTGCCGTGATGCCCAGTGTTGTATCTCGGTGGAATATGGTCGGGGTCCAACAGCTGAAAGCTCAATATCCGGTCTACAAACACGTTCCTCGATCATAATATGACCCGGATTCTCACAGATTGGTCCATTGTCCATTCAGAAATCTGATAGCAGAGGGGAAGAAACTGTTCCTTAAGTGTTGAGTGTGCACCTTCAGGCTCCAGTACCTGCTCTTTGATGGTAACAATGAGAAGATGGGGTGTCATGGGTGATGGGGTCATTAAGGACAGATGCCATTTTATTTGAAGCATTGCCTTTTGAAGATGTCCCAATGCTGGGGAAGCAGGTGCCCATGATGCAGCTGGCTGAATTTGCAACTTTCTGTGACATTTTCCCAAACCCGTACAAATGCCTCTCCATACCAGATGGTGGTATCAGAATGCTCTCCATAGTACATCTGTAGAAATTTTCGAGAGTCTTTGTTGTCATGAAAAGTCTCCCCAAACTCCCAATGAAATATAGCCAGATGAACTACACCCCAGGGTTGAAGAGTTTGTAGAGGCTTAGTAGTGATCTTTCAAGAGTCGCTAAATTCTGGGATAAGCCCAGGGGACTGCAAATGTGACTCCACCTTTTAAGGAGGGAGGGAAGTAAAAAGCAGGAAAATATAGGCCAGTTGGCATTTGGTTAACAAGACAAGAGTCCATATTATTACAGGAAAGATACTAGCATAGATAGATGATAGGCTGACTGGCATGAAGCAAAGTGGGAATAAAGGGGGGCCTTTTTTGGTTAGCTCCTGGTGTTAAGTTGTGTTCCACAGGGATCAGTGTTGGGATCAATTCTTTTCACATTTTTGGTTGACAGAATTGATGGCTTTGTGGCCAGGTTTTCAGATATACAAAGATAGATGGAGGGGAAGGTCGTGCTGTGGAAGCAGGGTGTCTCCAGAAGGCCTTAGACAAATTGGAAGAATGGGCAAAGAAGTGGCAGGTAGAACATACTGTAGGGAACTGTATGGTCATGCACTTTGATAGAAGGAATAACTAAATAAATAAAGGAATAATTTCTAAACAGAGAGCAAATTCAGAAATCAGAAGTGCAAAGGAACTTGAAAGTCCTCATGCAGAGCTACTTAAAGGTTAATTTGTAGTTGAGTCAGTAGTAAGGACAGCAAATGCAATGCTAGCATTCATTTCAAGAGGACTAGAATATAAAAGCAATGCTGCTTTATAAGGGCTTTGGCAGACTGCACAGAGTATCGTGAGCAGTTTTGAATCACTTATCTAGGAAGGGGTGTGATGGCATTGGAGATAGTATAGGGGAGGCTCACAAGAATTATCCAGGAATGAAAGGGTTAATGAATGAGTAGTGTTTGAAGGCTCTGGGACTGTACTCACTGGAGTTTAGATAAATGAGGGTGGATCATATTGAAACCTATCAACGTGGAGAGGTTGTTCCCTATAGTGGGGGATTCTAGAAGCAGAGGGCACACCCTCAGAATAGAAGGATGTCCTTTTAGATTAGAGTAGGGGAGGACTTTCTTTAGGCAGAAGGTGGTAAATCCATGGAGTTCATTGCCACAGATGGCTGTGGAGGTCAAGCCATTGGTATATTTAAAGAGATTGATAGGTTCTTGATTAGTAAAGATGTCAAAGATGGCAGAACAGTGGAGTCGAGAGGGATAGTGAACCAGCCATTGTGGAATGGCACAGCAGACTTAATGGGCTGAATGGTCTAATTCTGCTCCTATATCTTATGGTCTTTAGGCACTTGTTCACTTGAATTATTGCCTATCAGAGTCCATTACCAGGAGCTATTTGTTCCCTCCACCTATTCCCCTCAGCCTCTGGTCACTATTTCCACTCTTGTGTACTCTATATGCCCATGACCCCTCCTCACTTGTATCCTGCTTTCTCTTGCTAGCTCTTGTTCCACCAATTATCCCCATTCTTTTACTGGCTATCTTCCAACTATCTTTCAGTCTAACAAAGTGACTCAATTCAAAACATCAATTGTCCATTTCCCTCCACAGCTACTGCCTGATCCTTGAATTCCTCCTGCATTTTGTTTATTGCTTATTTTAAAACATTTATCTCTCATTGCATACCAATTGTCCTTTGTGGACCTCTTGCTGTAAATAATCTTTGAACAAGTTAGAGGATAGGAATATATTAAACATACATACTTTAAATCGGCCATGAAGATAGGGCAGTGAATTATCTTGACCATCAGAGGTGGCAAAGTCATTAAGGATGTCAAGTGAATTCATTACACAATAGACTGCAAGTACAGGAAATCTGGATCAACATACACATCAGGACTGATGAATTTCTCAGCCTGAAATGTTAACTGTTCCATTTTCTCCACAGATGCTGCTTGACCCACTGAGTTCTTCCAGCACTGTGTGTGTTTATCCAAGTGAACTCCTGACTGCATTAGTGGAGTAAGTCTGAGGAACTCATGATTAATTGCATCAAGTCCAATGTGTAGAAACTGTACATGAGGAAATAGAAAATTCTGCTTGCAAGTTTGTCTTGAATAAAGTTTCATAACTTGAAACTTTTGAAATGGAAGTTTGAGCAGATTGACAGTAGAGTATCAGACTTAAACACAGAAAATGCTGAAGGAAATCAGCAGCTCAGGAGATGAATAAAGAGTTGGCATTTCAAGCCAAGGCCATTCATCAGACTCAGCCAAAACACTAGCTGTTTATTGCTTTCCATAGGTGCTGCCTGACCTTTTGGATTCCTCCAGCATTTTGTATGTGTGATTCTGGATGTCCAGCACCTGCAGAATCTCTTGTGTTTAGAGTTTCAGATTCAGTAATTTCCATGGTTACAATAAAGCTGATGAGTTCTTCCACTCATATTCCTTGAGCTCTGTAATATTATCAGAGGCAGAGTATGAAGTTGCAGAATGAGACAATATACAGAGGCAATAAACAAAAATAATAGAATGAGATATTTGGAAGATGGTAGCAAACTTACTTGCACAATCAATCCCACTTTACAAATAGAAAATCTGCAAAAACATTTCAACCCAGGACCAGATAAAAGCAGAAAATGCTGGAAACAATCAGTCAGTCAGATGGCAACTGTGGGAAGAGAAAGAGTTAACACTTCAGGTTGTAGGCTCTTAATCACTTCTTAGCCAGCTCTTGGTTATGAACCTTTCACAGTATCGGTTAGGGACCTTATGCTGCAGGGTACATTAATCTGTGATATGTCAAATGACAAAAGTAAAATCCAAGTTAGTGAAAGCTCTAGTTCTATCTCTTGTACATGCATCTCACAGCGTAATATTTTACCTTCTCCACAATCTCTTCAACTTGCCCTGATGTTACAACTTTTGTAACATGTAGTTGCCTGGTTGAGTTTGAATTAAGGTTATTCTGGTGAAGCGCCATTCCTTATGGTGGACCTCCAGGGAGACGTAGACAAGGTGGATACAAGTGGAGAGCAGACTAGAGACAAAGATGAACAGAGAATCTTCACTTGGGGATTGTTTTGAAGAGAACACAGGCTAGAACTCAAGAATTACTACATACAGGGTAGATAAACTCAAGACTGAGAAAAGACAAACAAAACAGAGGGAACTTTAATGCAGAAAAAAAAACAAGACACAGATGCACTGATAACTAAAACAAGACACAGGTGAAAATAATCAACTAATAATAAAAGGAGGAGCATCAGAACCTGGAGGACTCCAGCAGCTCCTTTTGATCAGACTGGTATGATAATTTACCTCTAGATTTTGGACAATTTACTGTGGCCATTTGGTGGGAGGAAGCCAGAGCATGTGGAAGCAGCATTAGTGGATAGCTGATAAAGAAGACATATGTATGAAGAGTTGACTTTCATTCCTTGGGACTGAGTATTAAAGATGGCAAGTCACGGTAAAGCTGTATAAAACTTTGGTTAAGCTGCATTTGGAATATTGCTTGCAGTTCTAGTTTCTGCATTGCAGGAAGGATGTGGGGACTGTGGAGAAAGTACAGAAGACCCTTATCAGGATGCTTGCTGGATTAAACTGTATTTGCTATATGGGGAGCTTGGACACTTGGATTGTTTCTCAGGAGCACTGGAGGCTGAGGGGACAACTTGTTAGACATACATAAAATTCTGAGAGGCTTCCCAGGTTGGCATATAAGTTGAGAAGGCAAAAGTTTAAATGATATCTACAAGTCTTTTACAAAGCAGAATAGCAAGACAAATGAAGATTTTTGTCTTCCATAGTGGGTGAGAAATGGGACTCACACTTATAGTGAATAAACCAACTCTGCTGGGAAAGATTAGCTAAGAGAATTGAGAATGGACAGGGAAAACATATTTTGCATAGCTATAACACAACCTTTGCCCGCTTGAGGAAGTCTTCAGAAAACTTAAAGTCAAGAATCATAGAAAAGTCCAGTAAGGAAACAGACCCTTCAGCCTATCTAGTCCATGCTGAACCATTTAAACTGCCTACTCCCATTGACCTGCACTAGGGCCACGGCCATCCATAATCTTACCATCCATGTACCTGTCCAAACTTCTCTGAAATGTTGAAATCAAGCTTGTATGCACCACTAGAGCTGGCTGCTTGTTCTACATTCTCATGACCCTCTGAATGAAGAAGCTTTCTCTTATGCTCCTCTTAAACTTTTCACCTTTCACCCTTAACCTATGACTTCTAGTTGTAGCCCCACACAAACTCTTCATTGAAAAGAATCTTAGATTCTTCATTAACATAAACTTTATTACATCTGATCTTAGAGTCACAGTAATGGCACAACATCATGGAGAGATACAGCACGGAAGGGGGCCATTCACCCACCAAGTCAGTATTAACCATCAACCACCCATTTTATACTAATCCCACATTAATCTTACATCAAGATTGAAAAGGCATATGTGGCATAGGACAAGTATTTATTATAGACCAGGAGTGAAATGGTATCAGGTAGAAACATAGAAAACCTACAGCACAGTACAGGCCCATCAGCCCACAAAGCTGTGCCGAACATGTCCCAACCATAGGCTTACCCATAGCTCTCTATTTTTCTAAGCTCGTGTATCCATCCAGGAGTCTCTTAAAAGACCCTATCGTTCCACCTCCACCACCGCCGCCGGCAGCCCATTCCACGCACTCACCACTCTCTGCATAAAAAACTTAGCCCTAACATTTCCTCTGTACCTGTGTTAAGCAAGTGTCTGGTGCTGAGATTTAATAAATGAGAATAGACCAGAATTTTTGAATCAATGGTGATGTACTTGAGCTACAAGATATTACAAAAACCTCTTTGTAACTGTTGATTCTATGATACCTACTCTCTGTCCATCTATGTTGCAAGATTAACCATGCATACTCTTGACCATTTCAAAGGCCAATCAATCAATGAACTGATGGAATACAATTTCTGCTGAGACTTTCCAACTGCAGTGCCCTCACAGTTGAAGCAATTTATTTTAAGGTAAAAGCTCTCTAACTGTTATCAGCTGTAATTGCAGTCTGATCTAGCATCAACACACTCACTCCCCCTACTTTCCTGGCAGAGTAAACAGGACTTGGGCTAGAACTAGCCCCTCCTTGCAACCTGGATCTAGTATTTTGTGTCAGTCATATATTTCCCTTTGATACAATTTCAATCCTTTTTGCAATTACACCTGAATTGTATTTGAGCTGTGAAGAATGCCATTTCCTTACTTCTTACCTCTTGCTCCTTTGATAGCATAATCTTGGTTTTGTAACCTGTTGTAAAAGCCAGAGTTAACCCAGTCCACATCGCTGAAGAAATGTCATTTAATTAACCAATCAAAGTGGTGTTATGTCAGCATTTTTGAAGAGTTATCATTGTGTATGGATAGCTGGAGTGTCCCTTTAAGGATTCAGGACCATCACGCTAATAGGCAATCACGTTTTGGTGCCAAGAATTGAATATTTAAAGAGCACCTGAACGGACCCTTAATGCCCAATCATACACTCAACTAGAGATATCGCCTCACGTTTGTTTTGTGCTCAGTTCTCAATCCAGTTTCATACCGTGCCTTGATCTTTGCTTCCGATACTCCAGCACTTGGGTCCACACCATCCTCTTCAAGGACTCTTGTCACAGTACAGTTGAGCTAATATGGATCCAGTAGGGTATCGGAGTCTCTCGGCTGTTGTGGACAGCCACAGCAAGAGGATTTCCAAACAGAACCTGGAGATATTCAGAATCAGAATCAGGTTATTATCATCATCGACATGTGATGTGAAATTTGTTAACTTAGCAGCAGCAGTATAATGCAACACATAATATAGAAGAAAAAAAACAAAATATAATAATAAATAACTAAATCAATTAGAGTATACGTATATTGAATAGATTAAAAATTGTGCAAAAGAATAGAAATACTATAAATTAAAAAAGTGAGGTAGTGTCCAAGGTTTCAATGTCCATTTAGGAATCAGATAGCAGAGGGGAAAAAGCTGTTACTGAATCGATGAGTGTGTGCCTTCAGGCTTCTGTACTTCCTACCCAATGGCAACGGTGAGAAAAGGGCATGCCTTTGGTGCTGGAGGTCCTTAATAATGGACACTGCTTTTCTGAGACACCATTCCTTGAAGATCTCCTGGGTACTTTGTAGGTGAGTACTCAAGATGGAGCTGACAAGATTTACAACCTTCTGCAGCTTCTTTTGGTCCTGTGCAGTAGCCCCCCACCCCCATACCAGACAGTGACACAGCCTGTCAGAATGCTCTCCACAGTACATCTATAGAAGTTCTTGAGTGTCTTTGTTGATGCACTAAATCTCTTCGAAACCCTAATAAAGTATAGATGCTGTCTATAACTGCATCGATATGTTGGGACCAGGTTAGATCCTCAGAGATCTTGACACCCAGGAACCTGAAGCTGCTCACTCTCCTCACTTTTGATCCCTCTATGAGGATTGGTGTGTGTTCCTTCGTCTTACCCCTCCTGAAGTCCACAATCAGCTCTTTTGTCTTACTGACGCTGAGTGCCAGGTTGTTGCTGCGACACCACTCCACTAGTTGCCATATCTCGCTCCTGAATGCCCTTATGTCTATATTTGAAATTCTACTAATAATAGTTGTATCATCAGCAAATTTATAGATGGTACTTGAGGTATGCCTAGCCACACAGTCATGGGTATATGGAGAGTAGAGCAGTGGGCTAAGCACACACCCCTGAGGTCCATCAGTGTTGATCGTCAGCGAGGAGGAGATGTTATCACTAATCCGCACAGGTTGTGGTCTTCCGGTTAGGGAGTTGAGGATCCAATTGCAGAGTGAGGTACAGAGGCCCAGGTTCTGCAAATTCTCAATCAGGATTGTGGGAATGATGGTATTAAATGCTGAGCTATAGTCAATGAACAGCATCCTGACAGAGGCATTTGTATTGTCCAGGTTGACTAAAGTCGTGTGAAGTGCCATTGAGATTGCATCTGCCATTGACCTATTGTGGCGATAGGTAAATTGCATTGGGTCCAGGTCCTTGCTGAGGCAGGAGTTCATTCAAGTCATGACCAACCTGTCAAAGCATTTCATCACTGTAGATGTGAGTGCTACCGGGTGATAGTCATTAGGGCAGCTCACATTATTCTTCTTAGGCACTGGTATAATTGCTGCCTTTTTGAAGCAAGTGGGATCTTCTGCCCATAACAGTGAGAGGTTGAAAATGTCCTTGAATACTCCCGCCAGTTGGTTGGCACAGGTTTTCAGAGCCTTACCAGGAACTCCATTGGGACCTTCTGCCTTGTGAGGGTTCAATCTCTTTAAAGACGGCCTAACATCGGTCTTTGACATGGAGATCACAGGGTCATCAGGTGCAGCAGGGATCTTCACAGCTGTAGTGGTGTTCTCCCTTTCAAAGTGTGCATAGAAGGCACTGAGTTCATCTGGTAGTGAAGCATCGCTGCCATTCATGCTGTTGGGTTTCACTTTGCAGGAAGTAATGTCTTGCAAACCCTGCCAAAGTTGTTGTGCATCTGATGTCACTTCCAACCTCTTTCGAAATTGTCTCTTTGCCCTTGAAATAGCCCTCCACAAATCATACCTGGTTTTCTGGTACAGGCCTGGGTCGCCGGACTTGAATGCCACAGATCTAGCCTTCAGCAGACCACATACCTCCTGGTTCATGCATGGCTTTTGGTTTGGGAATGTACAGTAAACTCTAGGCTGCCATATACTATCTATCCCAAGGAAGATACCAGAGTAATTCTGGTGAGGTTGTCAGTCACTCTGTGGAGCCAGTATACCTTTTGACCCTGGAGAGATGTGATGAAGACCCCGGTTCTTTCTGTGGCTTCCTCATTGAATGCTCTTTGGTGTTTGAACTCCAGCCGTCCTTGCTCCCTTTGGAGTGCGGAAAAGTGGCCTTTATGATCTCTCTCCTGATCAGGAGAGCCCTCGCCTGAGCTACCACGCATTGGGGATGAAGGCCAGAGATTTGCACGGATTTAGAAGAATACATAGCCATTATGAGAAAGGTATTTTATCATCCCAGCACTGAAAATAAAGCCTTGGACCTTCTGATGAAGCTGCATCAGGGAAGTCAGTCAACAGTCAACTATGCTATCGAGTTCCGAATTTTGGCGCAAGAGAGTGGTTGGAATGGGGAAGCCTTGGTCACTCTGTACCACCACGGACTCCAGGACGAACTAAAAGATGCCTTCATCTTGGGGGAGCCAACAGGGAACTTAGAGGTCCTCTTTGACCAGTCTGTCCACCTTGACCATCATCTGGCAGAGTGTAAGAGAGATTACATTATAAGGCCAAAGAGGGCTAGCCCGAGGCTACCCTCAACCCATTGCAGTTCCACCGTTCGATCTTAGACCATGACCAGCCCATCTCCTGCTCAGGAATCTGTTGAGCCCATGCAGACCTGTTACGTGAGTCTTTCCGCTGATGAGAAGTTCCGGTGTTGGAATCAAAGCTGATGCTATTTCTGCGGGGAAGCAGGTCACCCGTGGGCCGAACGTCCGAAGCTGCAGCTGCCTGGAGAACTGCCAAGACCACCCAGTGTCATGAGGACTGTGACAGTAGAAGTCACTACTCATAATCCTATGGATTCCGGAGTCGTGCTGGAGGCAGAGCTCACCTGGGGTGAGAACTTGAGGCAGCTGAAGGCTTTTGTGGACCCTGGGGCAGTGGGTAATTTTCTGGACTTGGGAACCACCCATCAGCTCAATATACCACAGCAAAAGTTGAGCCAGACCGTGCCCGCAAATGTCTTGGATAGCCACCTGTTTGGTTCCACGCAGATCCAGCAACGGGCTGTGGTTTTGCGGATGTGGATAGCGGATCATGTAGAAGACATTAGTTCCTATATTATTGTCTCTCCACTTATACCACTAACCCTTGGGCACCCTTGGCTGTCCCAGCATAACCTATCCGTGGACAGGAGGGAGGGGAGAATCATTGCTTGGTCTGGTTTTTGTAAGAGGATATGTTTGCAGCGTGGTGTTCTGACCCCCAGACTCTCCCAAGTCCAACAACCAGCAAAAAGACAGACATCAGTTCAAGGTAACCCAAAGCCCAAGGTATCTAGCTGCAGGTCCTGACTAAAGGGAGGACTACTAAACATAGACCTCTGGAGCCTGTTCCCAGGGGCACAAGGACCATTTGTAACACCTTGTTGCTGTCACTTGACGATATGGCAGAGTCCAGTGAACCGAAGGATGAGACTTGGAAGTCAGTCGAACCACTGCCCAGAGAGAAGTGCAATGGAAAAGTATGTAAAGGAGGCCCTTGCTATGGGATTTGTTCAGCCCTTTACCTCAGAAGTTGGTGCAGGCTTCTTCTTTGTACCAAAGAAAGATGGGTGCCTGTGTCAGCTGGTGAGGTGAAGGAGTTAAAGAGGGAGGAGAAGATGGCAGCGCGATGCAGCGCGCGCGGCCGTTCCGAATTGATATCATATCTGTGAAGTAGGATGCCGTGCCCAATTCTGATTTGATAGCGACAGACGTGAAGAAGCATGGAGGAACATCTGGAGAAACTTCTGAAATGCCTGCTTCGCTGCTGCTGCTACTGTGCAATCAAGAATCTCTGGAGGGAAGGCCCCAAATCCTTGGCCTTGCCTGTTGCCTGTTGCCAGGGTCGAAGCGCTCAGCAGAGATGGTGCTTGGTGCATCGGTGTCAGGGAGCTGGTCGGAGGCTCGGAGTTTTCAGATGGGCTCAGAGTTTTCAGACGAACTCAGAGTCGGACTGTGATCGGATGCTTCCGGGATGGTGCATCGGCATGTTTGCGGTGCTGGAGGTTTACCATCTACGTGAGATGATGGGACTTTCGAGAGACTTTGAGACTGTACCATACCCATGGTCTGTTCTTGTCAAATTACGGTATTGCTTTGCACTGTTGTAACTATATGTTATAATTATGTGGTTTTTGTCAGTTTTTCAATCTTGGTTTGTCATGTGTTTCTGTGATATCATTCTGGAAAAACATTGTATCATTTTTTAATGCATGCATTACTAAATGACAATAAAAGAGAACTGCGTGTCCTCATAATCTAAAATATAATCTAATCTAAAAACTAGAGAAGTCTGAATTTCACATCACGGGTGTTTCATTTTTGGGTTTCATGATCTCCAATGACGATCTCAAGATGGACCCTACCAAGACCCAAGCTTCAGAGACTGGTCAGAACCATCCATTGTCAAACAAGTCCAACAATTCCTGGGGTTTTCAAATATTTACCTGAAGTTCATCAGGAATTTCAGCTCAGTAGCAGCTCCGCTGATGGTACCAACTAAGAAATCCATGGGTCTTTTGTTTGGACTACTGAAGTGGAGGCTGCTTTTGCAGAGTTTAAACAATGGTTCACATCAGATCCCATCTTGATTTCTCCTAAACCAGACCTTCCCTTCATCATGGAGGTGGAAGCCTCAGACACAGGTGCAGTGTTGTCTCAATGTTCACCTTTGGACAGTAAACTGCAGCCGTGTGCATTCTTCACCAGGCAGCTATCCCCGGTAGAGAGGAACTATGACATCAGGAGTCGGGAGCTACGAGCAGTTAAATTGACATTGGAGGATTAAATTGACACTGGACTGAGGGGGCCAAGAACACTTTTATTGCCTTGACAGACCACAAAAACCTGGTTATACTCAGGAGGTAAGAGTCTGAATTCAAGGCAGGCCAGGTAGTCTCTTTTCTTTAACCATTTTAACTTGGTCCAGACCTATCGACCAGGGTCCAAGAATTAAAAGTCAAATCAGACCTGAACCTGAAGTTGGGGAGCAGCTTACCACCATTGTGCTCCAAGCCAAGGTGATAGTACCAATCAACTTGGGAATCGACAACTGGTTCACAAGGCCTAGGCACAAGGAAAGATTCCTATGGACAGATCTCCAGGTCAACTATTTGTCTCAAGCTCCATCAGCTCACAGGTACTCTAGTGGAACATTCATCAAGAACGACTGCTTATCCAGGGATGGCCAGGATCGCCAAGTTCATCAAGAGTAGATATTGGTGGCCCAGAATGGAGAAATAGGGTCGACAATATGTGCAGGCATATCAAGAATATGCCTGGAACAAGGAGTCCTGTACACAATATCAAGAGCTCCTCCATTCTCTGTCTGTTCCAGACAGACCATGGGCATGCACTTCCATGGACTTTGTCACGGGTCTTCTGCCTTCCATATTGCTGATCGGTTTTCAGAAGCGGGCAGATTCATTGCCTTGGTAAGCTACACTCTATGGTGGAGATGGTCAAAATTGTCCTGGACCTGGTCTTCAGAATCCATTGTTTTCTGGTGGACATAGTCACGGATCATGGTCCACAATTTGCATTAAATTTCTGGAGGACATTTTATAAACTGATTGGGGCAAAAGCAATAATCTCCTTTGGGTTTCACCAACAGTCCAAAGGCCAGACGGAACAGGTCAACCAAGATTTGGAATAAACCCTAACATACCTGGCCTTGGAAAGACCTGGCGAGTGGCACGACCATTTGATGTGGGCTGAGGTTGCCCACAACACCTTAGAGCATTCAGTGTATGGGCTGCCACCATTCAAATGCCAGTTTCGGTATTCTCTGCCACTCTTCTCTGAGCAGGAGGCTGAGGTTGTGGTTCCTGTGGTCAAAGATCTCGTCCAATGCTGCGAGCAGAAATGGACTATGGCAAGGGAGCTATTGCTGGACTCTACCTGGAGGGAGGAAGCGTAGGCTAATTGAAGGAAAAGACAAGGACCTACTTTGCAGCATGGGCAACAGGTCTGGCTGTCCACTCAGGATTTGCTTCTCCAGGTGGAGTCTAGAAAGATGGCACCCAAGTTCATCAGACTCCTCAAGGTCCTCAGGAAAATAACCCTGGTGGCTTACACATTGCAGCTTCCCAAGACCCTGAAGGTCAATTCCATCTTCTATGTCTTTAAATTAAAACCTGTCAGCACCAACCGCTCAGGTTTATTGATGAGGAACGGGTCTTCACGGTGAGAAGAATTTTGCACTCATAAATTTATCGAGCTGCTCAGCAATACTTCTGGACTGGAAGGGATTCGGACTCAAGGAAATGTACTGTGAGCCTGAAAAGGGGTATCTTGGATCCAGTTCTCATCCACAACTACCATCACCATCTTTCCAAACAGCCAGGGCCATCAGGAGTCAGCCGCAGGGGATGAGGTCTTGTTACAAGACGCATCCAACCACGCCAGCTTGCGGGGTTTAGACTGTCTAACTCTCCAGAGTATGGCTAGTATGACTGGCCCCTTTAAGGATTCAGGAGAATCCTGCTAATTGGCAATCATGTTTTTGCACCAAGAATTGAGTATTTAAAGAGCCCTTGAACAGAGTGTCAGTGCTCAATTGTAAGCCTTACAAATGATATTGTCTATCTTTTGATTTGTGCTCAGTTCTTATTCTGGTTTGATACCGTGTCTTGATCCTTGCTTCGGATATTCCAGCATCTGGGTCCAAACCATCCTTGTCAAGGTCTCTCATCACGAGTGCAAGTTGTGTCTTACCAACTTGATTGAGGTTTTTGATAAGAAGACAAGAGAGATTGATGAAGGTAGAGCAATGGATGTTGCCTGCATGGATTTTAGTAAGGTGTTTGACAAAGTTCCTCATGGGAGGCTGATCCAGAAGATTAGGATGTATGGAGTCTGTCGCAAAATGGCTGCTTGGATTCAGAACTGACGTGCATATAGTAGACAGCAGGTAGTGGCTGAAGGGACTTAGTTGAGCTAAAGATCTGTTATTAGTGGTGTTCTGCAGGGATTTGTTCTGGGATCTCTGCTGTTTGTGATGTATATAAATGAGCTAGATGAAAATATAGATGGGTGGATTAGTAAGTTTGTGGATGATACCAAGATTGGTGGAATTGTGGATAGAGTAGAAGACTGGTAAAGAATATAGCATGTTACAGATCAGTTGCCGATATGGGCAGACAAATGGCAGATAGTGTTTAACTCAGATAAATGTGAGGTGTTGCACCTTGGTAGGGCAAATACATTGTTAAGGGAAAACAGTGTTGCTGAGCAGAGAGATCTTGGGGTACAAGTTCACAGCTCTTTAAAAGTGGCTACACAGGTCGATAAGGTGGTTGAGAAGGCTTATGAAATGCATACTTTTATTAGTCAAGGCACTGAGTTCAAAAATCAAGGGAATATGTTAGTCCTGATGAAGAGTCTCAGCCTGAAACATTGACTATACTCTTTTCCATAGATCCTACCTGGCCTGCAGAGTTCCTCCAGAATTTACTGTGTTTGGATTTCCATCATCTTTCATTTTTCTTTTGCAAGACGGTATGTTGCAACTTTATAGAATTTGGTTAGGCCACATCTGGAGTATTACATACAGTTCTGGTCCCCCCACTATAGGAAGATTATTGAGGCTTTGGAGAAGGTGCAGAAGAGGTTGTTGCCTGGTTTAGAGGGCAGGTGATATCATGAGAGGCTGGACAAATTGGGTTGTTTTCTCTGGAGCAACAGAGGCCCAGGGGACAACCCAGAGGTTTATAAGATTATGAGAGGCATAGATAGTGGACAGAAGTAACTTTTTTTTCAGGGTTGAAATGCCTAATGCTAGAGGGCATGCTTTGAAAATGAGAGTGGATGGGTTCAGAGGGAATGTGAGGGGTAAGTTCTTTACTCAGAGAGTGGCGGATGCCGGGAATGTGCTGCCTGGTATGGTGGTAGAGGCAAATACTTTAGAGGTTTTTAAGAGACATTTAGATAGGCACATGAATATGAGGAAGATGGGATATGGACATTGTGAAGGTAGGAGGGATTAGCTTTAGTGTGTTTTTTGATTTGCTTTTACTGGTTTGTCACAACATTGTGGGCTAAAGGGCCTGTTCTTGTGCTGTACTGTTTCATGTTTTATGTAAAAATGATTCCTTTAATAAACTGTATACACTATGTTTGAGCTCTTCGTATTCCATACAGTGCCTATAAAAAGTATTCACCCCCTTTGGAAGTTTTCATATTTTATTGTTTTACAACATTGAATCATAGTGGACTTAATTTGGCTTTTTTGACACTGATCAACAGAAAAAGACTTTTGTGTCCAAGTAAAACTAGACTCCTACAAAGTGATTGAAATTAATTACAAATATAAAGCACAAAATAATTGTTTGCATAAGTATTTATCCCCCTTTAATATGACAAACCAAATCATCACTTATGCAGCCAATTGGTTTTAGAAGTCCCATAATTAGTTAAATGGAGTTCACTGTATGCAGTCAGGGTGTCAAGAAATGGAAAGAATATGACACAGCTGTAAATCTGCCTAGAGCAGGCCATCCTCAAAAACCGAGTGACCGTACAAGACGGATCTGTGAGGGAGGTCACCAAGAGACTTGCGACAACTCTGGAGGAGTTACAAGCTCCAGTGGCTGAAATGGGAGCAACTGTGCATACAACAACTGTTGCATGGGTGCTTCACCAGTCACAGCTTTATTGGAGAGTAGCAAAGAGAAAGCCACTGCTTAAAAAAAAAACTCACATGAAATCTTGGCAAGAGTTTACCAGAAGGCATGTGAGTGGTGAGTGACTCTGAAGTCAGCTGGGAGAAAGTTCTGTGGTCTGATGAAACCAAAATTGAGCTTTTTGGCCATCAGACTAAACACCATACATCATCAAAAACACATCATCCTGGAAATTGAAAGTTCTATTATGCCAAGCAAATAAATAAATAAATAAATAACATTTAAAAACTCACCATCCCTACTATGAAGCATGATGGTGGCTGCATCATACTCTGGGCATGCTTCACTGCAACAGGCCCTGGAAGGCTCGTGAAGGTAGAGGGTAACATGAACGCGGCAAAATACAGAGAAATCCTGAAGGAAAACTTGATGCAGTCCGCAAGAGAACTGCCACTTGGGAGAAGATTTGTTTTGCAGCAAGAGAATGACCCCAAGCAAAAAGCGAAAGCTATGCGGAAATGGTTTAAAAACAACAAAGTTAATGCCCTGGAGTGGCCAAGTCAGAGTCCAGTCCTCAATCCAATTGAGAATTTGTGGCTGAAATGAAAAGGGCTGTTCACTCAAGATCCTCATGCAATCTAACAAAACTTGAGCAGTTTTGTGATGAAGAATGGGGGGAAATTGTAGTGTTATGATGTGCAAAGCTGATAGAGAGCTATCCGCACAGACTCAAGGCTGTAATTGCTGCCAAAGATACATCTACTAAATACTGACTTGAAAGGGGTGAGTAATTATGCAACCAATTATTTTGTGTTTAAAAATTGTAATAAATTTAGACTGATTTGTAGAAATTTGTTTTCACTTTGACACAGAAGAGTCTCTTCTTCTTATCAGTGTCAAAAAAGCCAAATTAAATCCATTCTGATTCAATGTTGTAAAACAATAAAACTTGAAAACTTCCAAAGGGGGTGGGGTGTATATATCTATAAACTCTGCATGAAACTATGTTAGAGGTTGAGAACCCAGAGAGTACACTTAATTTACAACAGCCCACCACTATTAGTGAGCTAACATAATAAATGAAAACAAATATCCCATTGAATATCTTCAGAGAGACACTTCTGCTGAAAATTGAATTGCACATTGCTGTCTTTCCAGTGTTATACAATTGAAAATCAATTTTTTTTCCCCAGGATGAAACACAATAACAAAAGTTGTTGAAACACTTTGTGTTACTTGGAAATTCATCTGGATAGATGAACCCAATATAGTTTCCACGTGGGGAATACATGGGATGAGGCAATTTTCTGTACAATGTTTCTTTTGTTTAGGTTGTTCTGTAGGGCAGCTGCCTTGGGTACTTTCAAAGAATCATAAATTCCTCTCTAATAGCACGGTGGGTGTACCTACACCTCAAGGACTGCAGCGATTCAAGAAGGCAGTTCATCACCACCTTCTCAAGGGCAACTAGGGATGGGCAATAAATGCTGGCTTAGCTGGCAACACCCACATCCCGTAAATGAATAAATAAATAAATAAAATGTACTGTCTTCCTGACTCCTTTGCAACTTCCAGCCCCTCCCATAGTGAAATTATCCCTGCAATACTCCTTACTGTGATTTTTCCCCCAGGGCCCACCCTCCCCAATCTACTCGCCTCCACCTCACCCTGACTTTGTGACTTACCCAGCTGATCTCTTAGCCTCCCACAAACAGAGTACATTATCCCCGGCCTTCTACTCAGAGTGCCAACGTCCACAACCTGCCTCCATCCCTCACCATCCACAGGTCACCCTGACATCTAGATGAAGTTCACTGGCTCTTTAACCGACCTCCCAAGCACAGGCTTAGGAAAGAGTGGTCCAAGAATATGACCAAAACAGTTGTCTACCCTCTCCTCAACCCCCAACCCCACCCCCACCCGTTGCACTCTGTTTGTATTTCATATTGACTCAGTAAAGCTTCCAGAATAATCAACCCAGTCCAGACATTCTCTCTTCTCCCCTCTCCCTTCAGACAGAAAGTACAAAAGCTTGAAAACATGTAACACCAGGTTGAAGTTCAGTTTCTGTCGTGATGAGATCAGACTCTTGAATGGATCTCTTGTCAATAAGGTGGACCCTTGACCTCACAGTCTACGTCACTATGATCTTGTACTTTATTCTTTACCTGCATTTCGCTTTCTCTGTAGCTTTTACTTTACTCTGCATTGTTATTGTTTTACCTTGTTCTACCTCAGTGCACAGTGTAATGATTTGATCGCTAACAGTGCAAGACAAGCTTTTCACAGTATCTTGCTACACGTGACAATAATAAACCTGTACCAGTGGCAATATTCCATTCTAGAGTGGTGTAGAAGAGAATGGAATGAGGCACCATTTCTCTTCTCCTTACCACCCAGCTTCAAATCAGGAATCGGAAAGCTCTGGAGGCATTAAAGAAATAGGTCAACTGAAAAGCACAATGAAATATTGACACAATATTTCCTCTGAGCTAGAGAATATGTGCAAGTCTGTACACTCTGTAATGAGTGACAAGGACCTACTGAGCAGACATACATGGCAATTGCTTCTGTCATTATAATAGTAAAGTAATAAATGAAATCATTTTAGTGCCTTTTGGGTGCACTAGAATGTCATAAGTGTATCCGCCACTGTAATGAGGATTTTGATATTCTATTTGCTTCTCTCTTACCAAATCCTGGCTGGCTCTAACCCTGGCTTTTGTTATCAAGGTCAGATAGGATGGTCAACAGAGGTGAATGAAATAAAAGCAATTTATCGATTATGTGCTCTGACTTAACATTAGAAGGCATTAGATGTAATGATGCACATTACCTAACGTTGCAGCCACACTCAGCATGTAGCTGATCAAAGCAACTTCATGCCAATAACACTGACCTCTTCACATCCAGTAACACCTTAATTTTCTGGGACATTTTCTGCCAAAATGAAGTTTCCTGTTTCAGGTGTCAGCACACCGACGGTGATAGCATGGAGAATGGAAGACTAAGTGTGAGGAGAAGCTGCATAGCAGAGATGGTGTTTTAGGGACAGAGTAACAGGAGTAGAGTATTCAATTAAAATATGGATAATGGGCATATTATTTCAATTTATTTAATATGATTCCCTTTTGCCTACCCATCAGTAAGCAATTTTAATTTTGACATTTTTAAACATCTTTTTCTCCCCCAGAGCATTTATCGGGTATTTTTGTTACTTCAACAGCTTTCTGGGAAGAGAATCAAGAATTTTCTGCATTTTGTGTTTAAGTAGTGCTTTCAGATTTCACCGTTGAAAATAGGCTTACCTATCTTTTCATAATAATACCCCTTTCCTCTGAACTTTCTACTAAAAAAAATAGTCTTACCTATACTGCCCTATCAAAACATTTAATCATCTGCAGTGCCTCAATTGGATTGCTCCCTAGTCTTTAGTACTCAGAGGAATACAATTCTGGTACATGAATTCTATTCTCATTATTTAAGCCTCCAATTTACCGAGCCGTTCCAAGTAAACGTAAGGGGGAAGGGGAGGTGGCTGTCAACCTGTAAATTGCCAGTATTTTCTGCTTTAGAATTACCAGTGTATCTGTGAGAAAATGTCACTCAATGCTCCCTGGGAGTTTAATCACAGAATCTGTAATTGACCATCCCAAATAGATACAAACCCAGACAATTAATATTTTAGTAGAGGGGGAAGGGTTTAAGCAGCATACTTAAAGGAGGTGAGAGAGACAGAGAAGCAGATGTGGATTACAGCAAGTAAATGCAGGGTTGCCAAAAGTCCACAATTTGAGATCTTGTAGAGATCTTTGTAAAGTTCAACTGAGCCTGATTAACAAATACATTTTGGGATAAATATTTGTCTAGATTCATTTAGACCAAAAGACCATAAGTCATAGGAGCAGAATTAGGCCATTTGGTCCATCAAGTCTGCTCCACAATTTCATCATGACTGATCCATTTTCCCTCTTAGCCCCAATCTCCCTGTATCCCTTCATGCCCTGACCAGTCAAGAATCTATCAACTTCTGCCTTAAATATATCTCCAGACTTGGCCTTCAGAGCTACCTGGGGCAACAAATTTCTCAGATTCACGACTCTCTGACTAAAGAAACTCCTCACCTCCATTCTAAAAGAACATCTCTCTATTCTGAGGTTGTGTCCTCTGGTCTTAGACTCTCCCACAATAGGAAACATCCTCTCCACATCCACTCTATCAAGGCCTTTTACCATTCGATAGGCTTCAATGATGACACACCTCATTCTTTTGAATTCTAGTGAATACAAGCCCTGAGCCATCAAACACTCTTCATATGACAGGATGTTCAAACCTGGAATTATTTTTGTGAACCTCCTTTGAACCCTCTCCAGTTTCAGTATATCCTTTCTAAGATAGTGGGCCCAAAACTGCTCGCGAATCTCCAAGTGAGGTTTCAACAGTGCTTTTAGCTGAGTAGTTAGAATGTCAAACTGACTGTAAAGCACACTGGTTGAGAGCACTCCAGGCTGCAATGAGGATCTCTTCGTCTAGACCTCCATGATATCAAGAACTGTCTGACAGTGCTGTGTGTCTTGACAGTGGGGCTGTGGTGATGAAGATTTGTACTCCAGAATGAGCCACTTCTCTATCTCATGCTATTCCAGTTCATTTATTCCTCTTGGAGATGGGTACTTAATGTGTAATGAGAACCAAATGCACCATGTGTCTTCTCGTGGACAATGGAAACCTCTGTACAAAGGACACTAGAGATTGCAGAGGCTGGAATCTGGAGCAACAAATCTTTGATACATTGTTATGCCAGCCAGTGCATTTAATTAACTGTTGACTACATTCAGTAAGTAAGGATTAGCAATTCTTGCCTTACTGAACAACAATACATACAACACACTCATGGACACCACACTGGTGGGGAGTTTGGGATGTTCTGCTTGAGGAACTGGGAAGGCAGTCAGTAAATAAGAGGTAAAAGAGAAAGGGTTTCTCTTTCAAGGACAATGATGAAAACCAGTGGACATGCTGGACATGTTAGCCACCAAGGGAAATGGTCCAAAACATGTACTCTCTACATGCAAAGAGTGAAGCTGTGCCCAAGTTCTGATAAAGAAGGAAGTTTGCGTTATTCCTTGGTTAAAGAGAGATATTTTTCCATAATTCTTCTCAACAAGCAAGCAACCATTCAGACCACTGAGTTCATCCTGGCTCTTGGAACAATCCCGTTCACCACTAATTTTCCCTGTAATCTTTTCACCCTGCAATGCCATCACTAACTAACTCTCACTAACAATATAGCAGACAATTAACCAACCAACTAGCAGGTCTTTAGAATGTGGGAGAAAAGCCATATGATTACAGAGTGAATGTCAAAATTACAGTCAAAACTGGAGTAATGGAAGCAATCTAGTGTGGGAAGTTCAAAGGCAATGATCATTAAAGTTGAACATAGACAATGAGGACATTGGCTCCAGATGAGGGGTCTTGAACCAAAACATCAACTGTCCATCTCCCTGTACAGATGCTCCCTCCAGATTTTTGTTTGTTGCTCAGATTCCGACCATGTGCTCCAACACAGCGCTTCTATTCACGAGATTGTGTGTGATACAAAGGTTTCTATTGTCCACGGTAAAAATGAAAGTCTGACGATGAACAAGTGTGTGAAGAGCAGGAAGTTTTATGAAAGATTCAGATAGGAATTGGAAAAAAAGTATATATTGAGATTATAATGCAGAAAAACAGATTGAAACTAATGATTAATTAGTGTTTACCTTCCCTGAGGATGTGGCAGACACAGGTTGCAAGGTGGCCTTCAGAAAGAATTCAAGAAAATTTTGCAAAGGCTGTGTGTGGAGTTAGCAACCTGTTCTCCCAGAGAGTTGAGTAGATGTAATAGACTGAATGGCTTCCTGTGGTGCTGGGATCATCCAGGATTCTGTGATTTCTAAGACAATTAGTCTGTGTTAATATGGATTGAATAGATATAATAGTTATATGGGACGGCATGTGCTGGGATCTGGAGCAGCACACCATCTGATGGAAGAGCTCAGTGGGTAAAGCAACATCTGTGGAAGGAAAGGAATGTAAACGTTTTGAGTTGGAACCATGGAAATGCAGCCCACTGGAGAGTGATCTTATAGACTATCAGTCCTGCTGGAGGCTGCAGTGGAGATTATAGCTTTAGTTTATAGGTTCAGTTTATCATTGAGAGGACTAGAATATGAATGCATTTTACTTTGTTAAATCCAAGAAATGAATTACACATGCCTGCAAATATTGCGTACTTGTGCCTGTGTTAATAGTTAATTGACAGAATAAATGTATATTTATTCCTGGTGTAGAAGCAATATACTTTTAGGAAAACAGTATAAAATACTCTTGTCTTTTGATACGCTTTTGTATGAGCCACTGTCCTTATTGAGCTTAGCTAGCTTTGATAAGGGCTCACATATTGCTTTAGCCTGTGAACTTATTTTCTGCCTTGACTCTGTTCTTTGTCTTCTTGTTTGGTCCCTACCTATCTATACCAGTGAAAAATCTGGCATCTTCAGCACTGCAACCCGTCTCATCCCACTTTCTGTAAGAAATACATTGTATTTTCCCAGTTTTGATAGCTTTCAAGCCAGTGTTTCTGAGATGTCTTCCTTTTTCCTTAATCATGGTGTTCTCAGTGGTATTTATTGGCTTTCCTTCACTGCTCCCAACACCTCCTTCACTGCCATCCAGAGCAAGCACCTTCCACCCCACCAGACTCCACATTCAACTGATCATCCTCTGTAGTTTATGGCATTATCTCTCCTTCTCCTACCGGCATTCCAAAGGATTACTGCCTCCACAATTCCCTGTCCACTACCTTCTCCACATTACACATTACCCTTCTCACAGTACTTTCTATTGCACCCATCAAAAATATAACCCCTGCTATTTTAATTTTTCCCTTCTGATATCTGGGCATAAACTCTCTCTCCAGCTGAACCAATTTAGTGTACTTCATTCAGTGTTTTGCAATGTGGCATTTTCTACAAAGGAGAAACCAAATGCTGCTATGTTTTTCTTTGAAGAACATCTCCATTTGGTTTGCAAGGGTTATTCTGAACTTTGAGTCTCCTATCACTTTAGTTTTCCACTGTGACCTCTCTGTGTTTGATCTCTCACACTGTTTCAATGAGACCCAATCAACGTAACTGAGCAGCAGCATCTGATCTTTTGACTAGGCATGTTACAGACTTCTGCACTCAGCATTACATGGGAACATATGAATTAGAAACAGGAGTAGGCCACTCAGTCCCTCAACCTCAAACTTCAATTCCAGTGACCTGGTGCTATTGGTGGGGGATGGCCTAATCATGATTCACAAAAAGTTTGTACGCAAGTACAGCAATTAATTAGAAAAACTAATGATTGTTCATTGCTGGAGCATTGAATATAAAGGAAGGTTATACTTCAGCTATATAGGATATTGGTAAGCCTACATCTGAAGCAAATGTGATATTGTTTTCCTTATTTAAAGAAGAACTACTTTACATGCCTAGCAACTCAGAGACTTAGTAAATTGATATTTGGAATGGAAACATTTTCTTATGAGGAATGATTTTACAGATACCTACAAGCATTATTTGTGGATAATCTCTTTGAATTGAACAAAATCTTATTCCCTGTGGCATCCATAATGAAATACCTTATTCACTTTCTCCGACACTAGTTAAAACACAGGCTTAAACACACAAACCGCTTAATCAATCCTAAAACAGCATTCAAACAGCATCCAAAATCCCGGGTATGCCCCCACAAAATGTAACCCTTTCACCGGGCTTGTATGCAAACTTGGTTCATTAGCTACCTCTGCTAACAGCCATGCAACTCAGTGTGAGAAGGTCACCTTTGATAAACTATGTATATACATCTATGGTAGGTATGATTTGTGATTCAACCAAAACAGGAACACTGTGATGTTCTGATTAAAGACACTCTGATTTGAGCGAATGCTGTGTAAATACTGCCGATACACAATTATTGATTGGCAAGAAATATCGTACACCACATAAAATTATAAAGAAAGTATATTTACTAATTTCAGCTTTATCAGTTATTAAAAGAAAGAAGGAAAACAATAAAAAGGGCCATTATAGTTTAGCCAGTCTAAATGTGCACGTGACCGTTGGAGCTCATCTCTTTCACAGCTGGGTATAACAGTTATTCACCGCACTGAACCCATGGTCTGAGTGAAAGCAGCTGCCACAGTTTGAACTTTCCTCGAAGTCCACCTTGAACAAACTGACTCCTGCTCAGGAGTACTGGAACTTCCTCCTTGGAGCCATTCATCTGCACAAAACACTTCGTACAATGGGGCTCTCTTTCCAATGACATTCTGCAGCATCTTCCCTTCTGTCCTACTCCGCAACTCCCACCACAAGATCTTAAACCAGATTACTATCTGTCACTAATCTCTCTTCATGCTGCTCTCTCTGAACTTTCTCCAGATCCCACCATCTGACTGGCTGTCACAACATTCCTAAGTTGAACAGCTGGGCTTCTTATCTTTTGCCAAAACCAAAATATTCTGCCAGCAGGACACACTGCTTTTGCAGAAAACTGCTAAAATGAAATACCTACAGCATAGCAGTAGAAGTCTTATCAAGGGCATTACACTGGCTTTGTGTCTGCTGGAGTTTATAAGACTGAGTGAGGACTTCACTAAAATATAGAGCCCGGACAGATTTTAACAGCGCTGATGCGGAGAAGGAATTTCCTTTTGTGCGAGAGACAACATCAGTGGTCACTGTTCAAAATAAGAAATCATCAATCTTGTGAGCCTAAACTCTTTTCCTCACAGGGCAGCGGAAGCAAAGTCTTCTAGTGCCTTTAAGCAAAGAAAGATGGATTGTTGATAAGCAAAGGGGTGAATGGTTATTGTGGGTAGGGGTGAATGTGGGGTTGAGACTACAATCTAATGAACCAAGGTTTTATTTATAGAAGGAGCAGGTTCAACTTGCTCTAGCTTCCTAACTCTAATGAAATATCTGTGATCTTAGACATTAAATCTGTGTCTCACTCCACACATGCTGTTTGACTTGCTGGATAGATCCAGCGTTTGTTATTGTTTATTCCAATGAATTATGCAAGTGAAGCTTTCTGTTTGTTTGCCTTGCAATCAATGAAAGCCTGCAGATATTACAGTGGTGCAAAGTTTATGGAACATTGTGGAAAGTTGTTCAAGAGTGTTTTTGTCTACAAAAAAATCTTACCAGGCCATTCTCACAGGAAGTGATGATAACACTGTTCAAAAAAAAAAAATCCTTCCAAGTGACACTTTCCACAAATAGCCACCAACAATCACTTAGGTTTTTAACAGAATTGCTTGGCCCCAGATCTCATTACGAACAAAGTATGAGAGAAATACTGAAGTTCAGAGCTGAGGTGAGATTGGCTGCCCTTGATACCAAGACAGCATTTGACAGAGTATGGTATCAATGAGTTTTGGTAATACTGAGTACGCTGGGAAACCTGGTCACTAGATTCTGCCTAGTGGTGCCAGTATTGCCATGGGGACAATAGGCATGGTCACTGAGGATGGAGATATTCAGTGTCCCAGATTGCCACCATTAGTTGCTTCATTGATGACCTTCCCTCTATCATAGAGTCAGAAGTGACAATGTTTAGAAATGATTTGGTATTATTCAATGAAATATTCCAATGAAATATCCTTGGAGCGACGGAGGACGAGAGGTGACCTGATAGATGTGTCTAAGATGATGAGAGGCATTGATCATGTGGATAGTCAGAGGCTTTTTCCCAGGGCTGAAATGGCTAACACGCGAGGGCACAGTTTTAAGGTGCTTGGAAGTAGGTACAGAGGAGATGTCAGGGGCAAGTTTTTTACGCAGAGGGTGGTGAGTGCATGGAATGGGCTACCAGCGACTGTGGTGAAGGCAGATACGATAGGGTCATTTAAGAGACTCCTGGTTAGGTATATGGAGCTTAGAAAAATAGAAGGCTATGAGTAACCCTAGGTAATTTCTAAAATAAGTACATGCTCGGTACGGCATTGTGGGCTGAAGGGCCTGTATTGTGCTGTAGGTTTTCTATGTTTCTATTCAATTCTAACTGTCATTCTTCAGAAAATCAAGCAATCTCTGGGATAGATCTTGAGGGATCTGTCCTACTGCCCACAGTATTCATCAATGTGCCAATGCTAATCTATTCTGCCACATTAACGCATAAAGCAGTAGTGTATCCTTTACTGCGACAGAATAGCAATCTTCCTCTTCACCTTCCACAGTCTTTCCATCATCAACAAAGCACAATGCCAGGAGTGTGATGAAATGCTTTCCTGTTACTATGGTGAGTGCAGCTCCAGCAATACTGAAATAAAACCTCAGACAAAATCCATGACAGAACAATCTGTGGGATTAGCATCCAATCAACCACCTTCAACATCTACTCATTTTATCACTTGCCTACTGTGGCTGCAGTTGCTAAAGTCTTCTAACTTTTCTCAAGGTTTATCCACTGGGATGGAAGGTGAGGACAAAGAGAAATCTATTGGAGTTCTAGCAATGAGGTCAGTGGTGAGAGAACAGTTATAAGTTATAGAATGGACAGGTTGGAGATCCTTGTCAACCTTACAAGAGCAAAGTCCTCAAATGGAAAAAGGGAAAGATATCAGAAGCACTAGGTTGGATGGTGGAATTATTCGAAGAGATGTGGCCAGTGTGGAAGCGGGAGAAAGGAATAGAATGCTTATAAGGAACATAACAGATACCTAAATAGTTTCTGGGAATCAGTCATTTTAAGGTGAATACTGGTTACTTGCATGTCCCCTGAAATTGAGCAAAAGGTCTTAAAGAAAAAAGAGATGAAACATGAAAAGAGAATCAAGCAGCTCTGGTGGGGCTGAGTATGGATAATGGTAGCCATTAGAAGCATAAGTGATGATATTTTCTTGTTTCTAATGAGCGGCGAAAGGAGGTGAGGGTGGAGGACTACATGAGACAGGAACAAACATATCCAATGAAAAGGCAGAAACGTGAGTAATCAAAGCGGTTTTGAAGTAAGTTGCTTTTTTGGAGGAAACAAGCAAACAAGTTCAGCCAGGTCGAAGAGATAAAGGGAAAGGGGGACAAGGTCTCAAGAAAGAAATTGAGGACTCTCTGGCTCTCTGAGGTGGGAAATGTAAAGGGATTAATTGTTCAACATGCTAAGGACATACTTAAGACCAAAAGACTGGAAGCAATTGATACTGGAGGAAATTGGAAATGTTGAACTGTGGAAAGAGACTGGATAAGTTGAGAAATCTTGGGTGAGATTTGAAAAAAAATTAGTGTGGTGGACAAAAGCAGACTGAAATTATCTACCTGCCTGTCTAACCTATTCTTTTGGAAATCAGGAAAACACTAGAAATAGGTTATGCAACCTCCCTAGACATTTGAACATGAAAATTTATTTATTTATTGAGATACAGCATGAAATAGGCCCTTCTGGCCCTTTGAGTCGTGCCCCCATCAATCCCTTGATTTAATCCTAGCCTAATCACGGGACAACTCACAGCAACCAATTAACCCACCAACTGGTACATCTTTGGATTGTGGGAGGAAACCGGAGCGCCCAGAGGAAACCCACGCAGCGATGGGGAGAACGTACAAAGTCCTTACAGGCAGCGGTGGAAATTGAAGCTGGCTCGCCTGTATTGTAAAGCGCTGTGCTAGCTGCTACATTCCTGTGCCTATCCTCTTGCAATAATAGACAAGTTTCTTAATTACTGTGTGTTTTGCATGCTACTTTCAGTGCTTTAAGTGTGAGCACATCCAGGTCTCTCTGAACACCAGCGTTTCTTAGTCTCAATCCATTTAAATAACGTGTTTTTCTTTTTTTCCTATTGAAGTAGGACTTTTCTGAACTCCCAGCCTCGACCTCCATTTTCCATCTTCATCTTTTCCCACTTATTTAACTTGCTGATCTCCCTTTGCAGACATCTGCATCCTCTTCACAACCACCTCTCTGTCACCTCTACTGTCAAAAAACTTTGAATCCATACATTCTGTCCCCTCTAATATTTATTAAATCGCTTTTCAGTTCAGAAGGATAACAAGCACAGAATGGGACTCCATTACAGAGTGATCGAGCAAGGCCTGCAAGACAGGCAGCTTCAGGCAAAGCACAGCACCTTTCATTTATCAAAAGCTGACAAAAACTCAGCGTAGAAAAATTAAGCTAGAAGCAAACTAACCATAAAAAAAAACATTTAAAATGGACTAGAACCTGGTGGCTGGCTGCTGTGCAGTCATCAACTTATTGAGTTTACTTTGCTGTTGCAATTTTCCTCAACAGCAGCTCTACCATCAGAATGCCTGTCTTCTACCTTCCAGCCAGTGGGACTCTCCTGATAGCCAGCCTGACTGATTTTGAAATTTTTTCAGCAATGTGGCCAGCTACATCTCAGCCAATCTGGCATTTATGATGTGCTAACATAGTTATCCCTCCAGGAGAACTAATATGCAAATGCATTGGATAACAATCAAACCCAATTGGCATTTTGGACAACAAATGGACAGATTTCCGACCACATCTGTTGACAGGGCTGCAGAGAAGATCCCAAGAAGGCAATTTCATATTATGTTCATTTAGCCAAGAGGGATAGTGGTTAAAATCGACATAAAGCCCTTCTGAAATCCAGATTCAGGCTAATGAATCTGTTGGGGGCACACTTTATCAAATATTAAATGGTAAGCAATAAGGAAGGCAAACGAATATTAGCTTTCACTGCAAGAGGGACAATGTACAGAAGGGGAGGAAGATTGTTCCAAGTCTATAGGCTTTTGAACATTAACCCCTCTGGTGTACTGCATACAATCATGCCATCATTATCAGAAGCAATGTGTTAAAGGTTCATTCATTTGAATCCTGGGATGAAGGTTTATGAGTGATTGAGTAGACTGGGCTTGTATTCACTAGGTTTAGAGGAATGAGAGATTATCTTCTTGAATGATATATGTTTGGAAATGCTTTACAGTCAATGCTATGCTATGAGGTTGGTAAATCTAGAACTAGGAGCATAGTCTCTAAAGAACACATTGCTTGCTTATGTCAGACAGGGACTGAATCTCTTCCCATAGTACCTTATGAACTTTATGAATTATTTACCCAGAGAACTGTGAAGGCCACATTGTTAAACATAGTTATGATTTTCAGGCCATTGGGAACAAAGACATGGGGATTACTCAGGAAAGAGGTGTCAAGGTAAAGACCAAACTAGCCTATTGAATGGCAGAGCAGCCACAAAGGGCCAGAAGTCCGACTTCTCTTATTCAATATATCCTCAAATGAGAATTCGTAAGATAGGTCCATGCATATAAGGTCCATGGCTGTATTTGTGTTTATACTGGTGCGATTCTTACAACATTTTCTTTTCAGTACAATGTTTTGCTCTTTCCACTATCTCCTAGATTTAGCACTGTAAATTTTCTTTTTAGCAGCTGGTTTCAGCTTTTCTTCACATCCCATGTAAAGAAGTGCCTCCAGATGTTTATCTAACTTTGGCCTTAATCCTGACATCAACTCATGTGTGATGTTCCTCATTTAAGAAAGATACCTTGGAGTAGTCCACTGATTAGCGATGAGATTGATCGGAAGATGACATTTTACTATAGTAAATGGGAAGAGGATTTGGTCAGGCAAACTCTGGGACATTCGTATCACTGCATAAGATGAAAAACTTTTACCTCCTTCACTTTCATGCCATCTATCTATATTGATTTATTTTTATTAAGTATTGAGTGCAGAGCCTGAAATTTAAAAAAATGGATTGAAATACCAGGTGAAACATATATTTTGAAAAGGGTTTTAAATTAATGAGGGAGGAAGTTAGGTGGAAGGATTTTGGAAGAAGTCACAGAGGAGGGGACATGGTGATGGTATATTGCTGCTTCTTAATAGAGTGAAGAGTATTGAAATAAGATCGAGTGTGGACATTCTAGAGAGTGTCAGAGGAATGGAGAGGTCAAACAAGGACCTCTGAAGGAAGCCACTGAGATAATGTGGAACAAAACCACTTTATAGAATATTAGCACGACCGAAGTGTGACCTTCTTAGATGCATGTGGTATTTGATCATTGGCACCCTGAACGTATTATTAATTCTGGAGAGCAAAAGTAGGAAGATTAGCTGAGATGATATTCAGAGAATGTTTAAGGGGGTTAAGAATATTCTGAATAGATGAACTAGTGCCTGTGGTGGGTAATGTCTTAAACATGGGAGGTATTGTTGACCTATATCTGTTTATCTTGATGCTCTGTATATAGGAAATGATTTCAAGACTAAAGGCTTTGGCTCAAAGAGCAAGAGCTATTCCACTTAGAATTCATCTAAATAAGTAATTTGAGCTCTCGCTGTCTATCAAATCAAAGGCCCCACCAACCTGGACTTTTCTTCTTCCTCCCTCTCCCACCAGGTAGAAGGCACAAAAGCCTGAAAGCACGTACCATCAGGCTCAAGGACTGCTTCTTTCCCACTGTTATCAGACTCCTGTATAATCAAATGGATTCTTGACCTCACAATCTATCTAGTAATAGAGATTTGACCAGCAGCCAATCCAGATATTGAAAGTTTGGAGAGGGGAGGACTTCAGTGAGGTCCACCACCCGAGGACAAAAGGCAGCAATAACTTGTGGCAACATAATAGACCTTTGACCAGCAGCCGATCCGGACATCAGAAGTTTGGAGAGGAGAGGACTTCAATTATGTCCACTGCCCGAGGATAAAAAGCAGCAGCAGGTCACAGCAACATAATAGAGCTTTGACCAGTGGCCTATTAGCATCTGGGATTGATTAATAAGAGCAAATAAAAGGAAGCAGGAACAGCGCGGTGGCCATTATCCAAGTGGTCACAGTCAGTGTGGTGATCTTGAGGATTTAGCTCTTTGAGGCTTCAGCGAAGACAGGCTTCACTCAAAGAAAGAAAAGGTCATTTTCTTCCTTCTCTTCTTTTAATCTGCTCAGCTAGGACAGTAAAGATGTCAGGCAGGATAGTGAAATGCTCCTCTTGCGGGATGTGGGAAGGCAGGGAGATCTCCAGTTTCCCTGACCACTACAAATCCAAGAAGTGCATCCAGCTGTTACTTCTAACAAACCCCATTAAGGAGTTGGAGCTGGAACAGGATGAACTCAGGATCAGGAAGAGCAAAGGAGTTAAGGAGCAAGTGCAGAGTACCTCTGTGGCCATCCCCCTCAACAGCAGGTACACTGTATCACTTTGGTTACTGTCAGGGATGGGGGGGGTGGTGGTGGTGTGGAAATGACCTAACATAGGAGAGTCACAGTGATCGAGTCTCTGGCATTGAGTGTGCCTCTGTAACTCTGACGGGAAGCACACTGTGGTGATAGGGGATTTTCTAGTTAGGGAAATGGACAGGAGGTTCTGTTGGTGAGATGGTATGTTGCCTCCCAGGTGTCTGGAATATCTTGGATCGAGTCCTCAGCATTCTTAAGTGGGAAGGTGAACAGCCAGAAGTAAGGGTCCATGTAGGTAACAATGACATGGGTAGGATGAGTGGTAGGATTATTGGGCTCTCTTCTAGGGAAGGAAAGATTTGTTCCTGAACTGGAAGGGGACTAATATCCTAGTGGGAAGGTGTGTTAATGCTGCATGGTGGGGTTTAAACTAGACTTGCAGGGGGTTGAGAACCTGAGTGTCAGAATGGTTAGTAGAAAGGCTGTGGAGGCAGATGTTGGTAAGACCTCAGACAAAGTTAGGAATCAAAAGGTTGAGCTTGATACGACTAGTGTCCTGAGCTGCCTCTATTTCAATTCAAGAAGTGTCACAGGAAAGGCAGATATTAGTGCTGAAGATGAGGTAGCTGGTTTACAAACAGAAGCAATGTGTAGTGAGGAGAGGCAGTCAGCAGGTTGAGTTGCAATGTAAAAGGTAGACAGGATCATAATGGATGAATACAGGACTGAAGGTGTTGTATCTGAATGCACACAGTGTGTGGAATAAGGTGGATGAACTTGCAGCATAGTTGCTGATTGGCAGGTATGATGTTGTAGGCATCACTGAATCATGGCTAAAAGATTATAGCTGAGAGATTAATGTCCAAGGATACATGTTGTATTGAAAGAATAGACTAGAAGTTAAAGGGGGGTGGCATTGCTAAGTTGGTAAAAACTTGAATCAAATGATTCGAAAGAGATGACATAGAGTCAGAAGGTGTAGAGTCATTGTGGGTAGAGCTAAGGAACTGCAAGAGTAAAAAGACCTTGATGGGAGTTTTATACAGAACCCCAAACAGTAGTAAAGATGTGGCTTACAAATTATAACAGGAGATACAAAATGCATGTCAAAAGGGCAATGTTACAATAGTCAGGGAGGATTTCAGTAGGCAGATAGATTTGGAAAATCAGGTTGGTGCTGGATTACAAGAGGAGAGATTTCCAGAGTGCCAACAAATGACTTTTTAGAGCAGCTCAAGGCTGAGTGCACTGGAGGATCAGCTATTCTGGGTTGAGTGTTGCGCAATGAACTATGATTGATTAGAGAGCTTAAGGTAAAAGAACCCCTAGGGGTGAGTGATCATAATATGTTCAATTTCACCCTGAAATCTGAGAAGGAGAAGCTAAAGTCAGATGTATCAGAAGTACAATGAAATAAAGGGAATTACAGATACATGACAGTGGAGTTGCCAGAATTGATTGGAAAAGAACATTGGCAGTGATGACAGCAGAGAAGCAATGGCTGGAATTTATGAAAGCAATTTGGAAGATACAGGATATATACATCCCAAAGAAGAAGAAGTACTCTAAAGGAAAGATAATACAGCCTTGGCTAACAAGAGAACTCAGAGCCAACCTAAAAGCCAAAGAGAGGGCATATAATAGAGAGAAAATTAGTGAGAAGTTAGAGAACTGGAAAGCAACAGAAGACAACTAAAAAGTCATTAAGAAGGCAAAGATTGAATACAAACGTAAGCGAGCCAATAATGTTAAAGAGGGTACCAAAGCTTCTTCAGATACATGAAGTATAAAAGAAAGGTGAGAGTGGATATTGGACCGCTGGAAAACGATGCTGGAGACATAGTAACGGGGTACAAGGAAATGGCGGACAAACTGAATAAGCATTTTGCATTAATCTTCACTGTGGAAGACACTAGCAGCATGGTGGAAGTTTCAGGTGTCAGGTGCATGAAGTGTGTTAAGCTACGATAATTAGAGAGAAGGTTCTTGGGAAACTGAAAGGTCTGGAGGTAGATAAGTCACCTGGACCAAATGGTGTGCACTCCAGAGTACTGAAAAAGGTGGCTGAATAGATCATGGAGGCATTAGTAGAGATCTTTAAAGAATTAGTAGAATCTGGAATGGTACCGGAAGACTGGAAAATTGCAAATGTCACTCAACTTTTCAAGAAGCGGGAGAGGTAGAAGACAGGAAACTATAGGGCATTTAGTCTGACCTCAGTGGTTGGGAAGATGTTGGAGTCGATTATTAAGGTTGATGTCTCCAGGTACTTGGAGACATACAGTATGATAAAATAGGCCATAGTCAGCATGGTTTCCTCAAGACAAAATCTTGCCTGACAAAGCTGCTTAAATTTGTAGAAGAAATAACAAGCAATATAGACAAAGGAGAATCAGTTGATGTTGTGTACTTCGATTTTCAGAGGGCCTTTGACAAGTTGCCACACATGAGGCTGCTTAACAAGCTATGAGCCAATGGTATTACAGGAAAGATCCTAGCATGGATAATACAGTGGATGGTTGGTAGGAAGCAAAGAGTAGGAATAAAGGGAGTCTTTTCTGGCTGGCTGCCGGTGACTAGTGGTGTTCCACAGGACTGTGTGTTGGGATCAATTGTTTTTATCTTATATGTCAATGATTTGGAATATGGAATTGATGGCTTTGTTGCAAAGTTTGCAGATGATATGAAGATAGGCCGAGAGGAAGGTAATTTTGAGGAAGTAGAGAGGTTACAGAAGGACATAGACAGATTAGGAGAATGGGCAACAAAATGGAATATAGTGTCGAGAAGTGTATAGTCATGCACTTTGGTAGAAAAACTGAAAGGGTTGACTATTTTCTAAATGAAAAGAAAATACAAAAACCTGAGGTGCAAAGGGACTTGTGCAGGATTCCCTAAAGGTCGATCAGCAGGTTGAGTCTGTGGTGAGGAAGGCAAATGCAGTCCTTGCATTCATTGCAAAAGGACAAGAATATAAAAGCAAGGATATAATGTTGAAACTTTATAAAATATCCGGGGAGGCCTCACTTGGAGCATTGTGAGCAGGTTTGGGTCCCTTATTTTAGAAAGAATGTGCTGAAATTGGAGAAGATTCAAAGGAGTTTCAAGAAAATGATTCCAGGATTCAATGGCTTGACATATGAAGAATGTTTGCTGGGTCTGGGCCTGTAGTTACTAGAATTCAGAAGAATGAGGGGTGGCCTCATTGATAACCTATCAATGATGAAAGGCCTTGATAGAGTGGATGTGCGGAGGATGCTTCTTATGGTAGTAGAGTCTAAGACCAGAGGACATAGCCTCAGAACAGAGGGGTGTCCTTTTAGAACGGAGATGAAGAGGAATTTCTTTAGCCAGAGGGTGAGGAATCTATGGAATTCTTTGCTACAGGCAGCTATGAAGGTCAAGTCTTTAAGTATATTTAAGGCAGAGGTTGATAGATTCTTGATAGCTCAGGGTATGAAGGGATAGAGGGAGAAGGCAGGAGATTGGGGCTGAGGGAAAATTGCATCAGCCATGATGAAATGGGAGAGCAGACTCGATGGGCCAAACGGCTTAATTCTGCTCCTATATCTTATGGTCTTATGGATTTATCATGGGTCAACAATGCTTATGACCTTGCAATTTCTCTTTTCTGTCACATTTTATTCTTGCTTGTTATTGTTTTACTTGGTTCTTCCTCAATGCAAAATATAATGATTTGATCTCCATGAGCAGTATGCAAGACAATCTTTTCACTATATCTTGCTACATCTGACAATAATAAATTAGTGCCAATAACCATACCAATGTATTATCCATGCAAGCAGCTAGTTTGACTGACAAAGTGAATTTTGAATTGCTGTGCTTGATCAATCTGGGAACCCAATTGTAGTTGGAACATTTTCATGTATCATTAGGCTTCCTTGTGTAACGAAGTCCAATATTTATTCCAATCACCTCCACTCCTCAGCTCACTGTGCTCCTCATCTATCCACTTGTGCACTGTCGTCTAACAATGTCTGGGAAGTTTGAATCAGTTGAGTGAGATTATTCCCTTGCTACTATTTTGAATTACTTTTGGAATTACTGATATCAGGTTAATCATTCTGCAATTAGTCCCTGAGCTGCTTCAGGCTAAAGTGTGGAGAATATTGGAAGTGTTTACATAGGAGGGCACTTTTAATTAAGAAATTTGTGAATTGGTGATTAAGTGGGTAAAACCTATCCTGCAAGTTACAGATTGATCAGCTTACTCCTGGGAGAGGAGTGAGCATATCTTGTGGTGGGTAAGTGTTTCACTTTTGGTTAGTTTCTATCAGTACAAATGTAACAGCAGTGGTAATTGGAAAAGTACACAATTTTACTGTAGCTGTGAATTAGAGATTCTTACAGCAGTCAAGGAAAATGTTTGACCCAAATACTCGTGTCTTTTATCTATCCAGCATAGCCCAGCATCCTAACTTCTCCCCATAATCTTGCACGCTATGGCTTCCTATGGAATTTGTTTCTACTTGTCCTATAGGTAAAGTGCTTCAGATTATGACTTCTCTATAAAACAAAAATCTGCTCATTTTCACAATGGTTTTTATTTTGTCAATCATTTTCAATTGATGATTCCTATTCCAGGTGCCACTGGGAGTAGTTTCTTCTTGTTATCATGATCAAAGCCCCCCTTTGTTTTGACAGCCTGTTCTCCTTCCCACTCTCTGAAGCATACAACCCTAGCTACTCCACTCTCCCATAACATAAGTCTGTTATGTAGATCAGCATGCTGACAAGCTTTTCCTACACCTTTCTTAACAGTGTAACAGTTTTCATGAGGTGTAGTGTTTAGAACTGCGCTCGGTAGTATAGCTGAGGTTTGTCCAGGGATCTCTGAAGTTCTAACATGTCTTCATTATTACTGCATGAGTTACCTGCTCCTATTTACAGAGCACATCATTCAACTCTTCAACCTCTTCTCAAATTACCCTGGGGTTTGAATAACTATCCTGAGATACGTCTATGTTGCACATCCTGAAATTATGCCATTTTGAGTCTGCTGCTTCGTAGCCTAGCTATATAGCGTGAAGAATGACCTATTAACTTACTGATGTATTTAAGTGACTTTAGTTATGGGAGGCTGGAGGAGCTAGGTTTGTATACTTCAGAGAATGGAAGGGGAATAGGCTTAAAAAAGGTATTGATGGGGTAACAAGAAGAATCCACTCCCAATTGCACCTGGGATAGGAATATTCAATTGAAAGCGATTGACAAAAGAATTAATGTGAAAATGAGTGGTGGTTTACTTTGTAGAGACCTACCATATCCCTGTTTGCCCATTTACAATTCCTGATTTAGAATCACTGAGTAATTGAGCTATAGAGCACAGAAAGAGGCCCTTCAGACAAACTTGTCTATGCCGACCAAGTTGTATATTTATTCTCCCTTCATTCCCGTGCATTCACTTACACAGTAAGGAGCATTTACAATGACTCTTTTGGGATGTGGAAGGAAACCTTTGTACCCAGAAGAACATGCGAGCTCCATACAGACAGAACCCAAGGTCAGGACCAAACCTGAATCACTGGAGTTGTGAGGCAGCACCTCTATAAGCTGTATCACTGTATCCTTCCTTACTGTTCCCCTCACTTACAACACGCACAAAATGCTGGAGGAACTCAGCAGGTCAGGCAGCATCTATGGAAATGAGTGAAGAGTCAACGTTTCTGGCCGAGACCCTTCATCAGGTCTGGAAAGGGAAGGGGGAACATCCCAGAATCAGAAGGTGGGGGAGGGAAAGGAGGACAAGCTAGAAGGTGATTGGTGAAAGCAGGTTTCTGGGGAGGGGTGTGAAGTAAGAAGCTGGGAGGTAATACTTGGAAAAGACAAAGGGTTGATAGGTGAGAGAAAAGGAAAGGAGGAACGGCACCAGGGGGAAGTGGTGGGCAGTTGAGGAGAAGAGATAAAAGGCCATAATGGGGAAATGAAGAAGAGGAAAGGGGGAGAAAAGAAATACCAGAAATTGGAGAAATCAATGTTCATGCCATCAGGTAGGAGGCTATCTAGAACGATTATGAGGTGTTATTCCTCCAACTTGAGAGTGGCCTACATTAGGTTTGCATTGCATTCCATCTGCTATACATTGGCCCATTTGTACAAAATGCTTATGATATCTACAGAGATTTGCTACAATTCTACTGACTGTTCACTGGACATCACTGTTTTTTGTCTTCCACAAGTTTGTAAACTGTACTTGCTGTTGAGGAATTATTTATGACTTTTGTACTTCCTACAGAGAGGTTTATGGAGTTGAATCTATTTTGACAGTAACAAATGCATACATCATTACTCTCAGGGATTATCTTTATTTAATTACAAACATAGGAATTTAAACTATGTATAGCTGCATCTGTCCTGCAGTCTTGAAAGTCCTCGTGAATGACACTTGCAATCATGTTGATACTGAAACTTTGGATGTCTGCGTTCTGTTAGGTTGGATCCCAATGTTCCGGCTGGCTTCAGTAAGAAGAAAGCTAGATACTAATTAGATATTCTTCATTTTTTCATGTTTGATAGCTGCATATTTCAGGGATCTTTTCCAACAGGTGCTCTTTACCCATGATTATTTGTAGTTTTTTTCACAGTTTACAAATCACTCCATCATGGAAGCCATTTGTTGCTATTTGATCAGTTTCCTTTCAAGATAGTGTCACGCTGTATATCAACCAAAGACATCAGGTCCTTGGGTTGCTATCTTCCTTTATTGAATGAAAGGGATGAGGGAAGTGTGTATATTAACTCCTCACTATGCTGGGATAGGGATATGTCGTGGGTAGGGGGACATATTTCTTGTGCAGAACATTTGATGGAGTTTAACTCAGCTGATCCACCCTCAGGTCAAAGTCAAGTTTATTGTCATGTGCGCAAATGCATGAAAATGATGCACAAATGCACCAGCATCATAAAAGTAGCATTCACAGGAAAATGTAAACATCAATTATACCCAACTTTGACAAGAACATAATTAGAACAAAACAGACTCCTTAAAGTCCATTATAGTGCAAAATTATCAAAGTGGTCATATGTTAAAGTGATTAGGATTGTGCCAGCTGGTTAAAGAACTGACTGGTTGAAAGGAAGCAATATTTCTGGAATGTGGTGCTGTAAAACTTCAGGCTCCTTTACCTCCTGCCTGAGGAGAGATGTGAGAAAATGGCATGGTTTTTGATGATGAATATTGTTCCTTGAGGTAGTACCTCATGTAGATACTACCAATGGTGGGGTAGGATGTGCCCACGACGTATTGGTCTGAGTCCATTAGCCCCTGCAGTTTCTTAACGTTCCTGCACATTTAAGTTTCAGTGCTGTACCATAATGCATCAGCATACATTCAACAGTACATCCGTCAAATTTCTTTAGAGCGTTTCATGGCAAGCCAAATCTACTTAACTTCCTGAGATAGTCATATTTTCATACCTGCTTTTTGTTTCTGACCATTCAGGAACACAAATATCAGAGTTGTATCGCACATGCATACTTTGACAATAAAATTAACCTTGAAACTTGGAAGAGTGGATAAGGTTAAAATTTGTGAACATCAGTTTGGAACTTGTGCATAAAGTCTTGATGCACTTTGTAACTGCTTGTACTGCACTGGGGTTGGGGGAAAACACAGCAGCTGCCCCAGATTCTTGGATACATTACTGTACTCAATTTTTCACTGTTTACAGGAGACTTGCAAGAAAATTACCTTCCTTGGTAAGGGGAAGAAGTAAAAGCCCAGAGCCACCAACAAGAATGTATCCAGAATTACAGCAGGAACATGCTTCCTGGTTCTTCGAATCACTACTGCAAGGAATTTAATGACCTCATCAGATCAGGAAAGATCAGGCATACTTAGTCACGTCTTGTTGTTTGTCTAACCGCAAACACTCCAGTGTCTAGTTTACAACTACAACAAAGAATTCCAAATATTGATTTAACTTATAGGTGAATCCATTCCACCCTGCCTATACAATTCTTCACTTCATTCATTGTAGCATTCAGCCTCATCTTTATGCAGTTCCACGTGTCTTGATACTATCAACAAACATTTAAGTTCATCCATCCAATTAATGCATGCCATTACACTCACTTACAGAGTGCTAAGGAGACAATGGAAATCTGAGGTAGTATTTTAGCCATTACTCAACTAATACATGGCAATGGGTCTGCAGGTAACCGGGATATCTGATTACATAGCCAATACATAGCCCTGTGCAGTAACTCGTCCTGCATGCACTTCAGTGAGGGGTTACCATTGGTATAATCAAATCCTTAAAACTTCCTATGCTGCTGTCCAACCCCTGTTCTATTCAAAGCTAATCCCATGATGCCAGTACCAAACAAATGGATCCTACTGGCAGCACAGGCATCCTTGGACCTTCCAACCCTAACATCATGGATCATTCGCTAAGCCTTTCCCACGTTGCACAGTAGAGCACAGCAACAGGTCCTTCAGCCCACCAAGTTGTGCTGAACTAATTAATCGAGTAATTAAATGCCAAACAAAACTAACCACTACTGCTAAGACAATGTCCATATCCCCCCATTTTCTGCACATTTATGTGCCTATTTAAGGGCGTCCTAAACACCTCTCTTGCATTTGACTCCACTACCACCCCTAGCAGTGCCCTATGGCACCCACCACTTACTGCGTAAAAACCTGCTCTGCACATCTCCTTTGAACCTACCCCCTGACACCTAAAATGCCTGCCACTTTGTACTCAACCCTAGGGAAACGAGATCAGATGTCTGTTCTATTTATGCTTCCCATAATCCCATAACTTCTGTCAAGAAGTTTCTACCAAGTAGTGCACCATGAAATTAATGGGTAGAAACGAGTACCCGCAGAGCTCTTTTTTAATTTGATTTAATTCACTTAATTTAAAAGTACTTTCCTAACATTATAAGTTCTTGCTGTTTTAACAGTTGAAAATAATAAGTCGGTTCATTAAAATAATGCTATTTGCTGATAGTGTTTGAGTGTCTTTGAATGCTTGTGAATGCCAGGGACATTTGTCAATGTACATTTTAAAGCACAGCCCTGACTGTTTATAAGTTTGGAGTTGGTCTTATGACCTGTCGGGCACATTCAGAAGATGGGAAGCCCAGCTGCCCTGGGCCTCTTCGAGCAGTTGTCAGGTGGGTTTTTAGTGGTCTGTTGGGGTGTTGGTGGGGTGCTGCAAGAAAGATACTCGTCTAGTGGCAGGCAGCTAGCAAGCTTTGGAAACATTCAGTGGAAAACCCTCCCTCCCACTATAGATACTATCCCTCCCACTATAGATACTACAGGCTCTCAAATCACTAAAATCTGGAGGAAACCAATGTAGTCTGTGACGACAAACCAAGTTATCAGAAGATTGATGCTGATGAGAGAGATAAGAGAGACAAATGGAGAAACGTTCAAAATGTTAATGAGAGAGGAGAGAGAGATAACGAAAAGAGACACAGTTCCGAGTCTTGCCAGACTGGTTGCTTTGAACCTGAACTGTTTGAAGTTTGATGGGCAGGCGATACCCCTGCAGGGGGATAAAAAGAACAGGTTCGCTAAGGCACGACACACCACGAGATCACGAGATAACAAGACCCTGGAAGAGCGGTGTGCCCCCACAAGTTGGTGATAGTTTGGAGGTCTATTGCGGGACCGACCATAGACGCACAGGGTGAAAAGGTACGATCGGAGGGAACCTGGTGTGTGTGTCCGCCCTTGCCTGGGTGCCGTGTTCACTGTGGAAGAATGGTCGTATCCAGAACGGAGGGGTCACAGTCGGTGACCACAGAAGACATAAAAGGGTTCACCCGAAAGCTAACTGCGAAGAACAAAGGTCTGTGTGAATCAGAATTTGCTCTCTCTCTCTCTCTCTCTCTCTCTCTCCAACGGCACAACAACGATTACTGCGAACTGTATTAAGCTGAACTGAGCTCTGCGTCACTTGAGACTGATCATTTTACCCCTAGACTGCGATAGAGCTTGGTTGATTCCTATTACCCTAGTTCTGTGTACATGTGTGTTTTATCATTGCTAACCTGTTGCATTTATATCCTGACGATTAGAGTACTGTGTTACTTATTTCTTTAATAAAACTTTTTTACTTCCAGTAATCCAGACTCCAACTAAGTGGTCCATTTCTGCTGGTTTTGGCAACCCCAGTTACGGGGTACGTAACAAGTCCAAGAGAGACCATGTAACTGTTCACACAACTCCTGAGGTTGCAATTGAACCCGGATCCAGAGTTTGGGGCTGCATTGATTGGGATTGATGGATCAGAGATGACCAATACAACAAAGTAGCAGTCCAGAGAGTAAGAGGTGAGTTTAGGATATACATTAGTGATGTCCCAGTTTCAGCATCGCCCATAGTAGTAACCCTTGCCACAATTTGGACACATTTCTCCAACAAGGATTGAAATAGAGTTTGTGGTGCAAGCAATGTCACATGATTCCTTCTGATGCGGAAATCATGCCAGAGTTGAAAGCACTGCTTTTTCTGTCAATGACAGTACGTAGGTGTACATCTAGAGTGGTATGGAATATTCTTGAAATGGTCATTATCTCATTAGTGTACCCGTGAAATACAGACTATCATGTACTCAAATTTCTATGGCTGCTATTGTACTTAAGTTTTTAGACATTTCATTGAGAACAAAATAAAAATTGGGATATACTTAAGAAACTGGGTGCAGGGCTCTCAGCTCATCAAGCCTGCCCTGCCATTCAATATGATCACGATTGATCTACCCCAGGCCTCATCTCTGATGTAAAGATAAAAGATGAAGAAATTTTAATTTTCGATTTGTTAAAAGCAAATGTAATTTTTGAAATAATTCTTCTGCAGGAATTAAATTCTGTAGGAATTGTATAAAATGAGCATTGGAAATAATTCTGTTATCTTTCATTCAACAGAATTTTTTTTCCAGTGTGTTTTTGCCATGTAACTTGGGATAAAAAGTTGAAGTGCATATTAATTTATTGCTTTGGTAAAGCTTGGGCTGGCTGGTGGTGTAGTGGCATCAACACTGGACTTCAAAGCAGATGGTCCTGACTTCAAACCCAGCCAGGTCCCAACTTGGGCAGCAACAGTATCTGCGTGAAAGAAAGGCCTGGCACACTACTTCCCTATCCCTATGTACCCTATGGTCCATGAGGTCATGAAGACTCAGACTTGACCTAACAACTGAACAACAACAAAGCTTTCAGCGGTGCATCTTGACTTCTTTTTCTGGACCATCTCTCAGGATCAAGAATGAATTACTTCCACTCTGGTCTAAAGAAAGCAGAGGTCAATAAGCCAGTTCTCATTAGGGGATTGGAGTGGAGAGGTTAGGAACTTTAAATTCCTTGGCATTATCATTTTGGAGAATGTGTCCTTGGACCAGAATGTAAGTATCATTACAAAGAAGGCAGGGCAGCTTCTGTACATTCTTAGAAGTTTGGGCAGATTCGCCGTGTCATCTAAAACGATGTCAAACCTCTATAGATGCATAGTGGAGAGCATCCTGACTGGTCGCATCATGGTCTTGTATGGAAACACCAATGCCCAAGAATGGAAAAGCCTGCAAAAAGTAGTGGATACAGCTCAGTCCATCACAGGAAAAGCTGTCCTTGGTACCGCGTACATCTCAAAGTTCAAATTTCAAAGTAATTTTATTATCAAAATATGTATATGTCTCCATATGCTACACTGAGGTTCTTTTTCTTGTGGGTGTTTACAGTAGGTACAAAGAAACACAATAGAATTTATTGAAAAACTACAGACAAACAATTAGTGTGCAAAAGAAGATAAACTCTGCAAGTACAAAAAAAAGAGAAATGATAATAAATAAATAATAAACAATATTGAGGACAAGAGTTCTGCAATCCTTGAAAGTGAGTCCTTAGCTTGTTGAATCAGTTCAGTGTTGAGGTGAGTGAAGTTATCCATGTTGGTTCAGGAGCCTCGTGACCGAAGGGTAATAACTGTTCCTAAACCAATGGTGTGGGACCTGAGGCTCCTATCCCTCCTTCCTGATGACAGCAGTGAAAAGCGTGCATCACCTGGATGGCGGGGGTCGTCAGATTTCTGAGTAGACAATGAACTCATAAACACTGCGTCACTATTATTTTTGGCTCTCTTTTTGCACTACTTATTTAATTTAAATTTTCATGTATGCTTCGTTTAGTAATCTACAGTTTATCTTATTATTATGTATTGCAATGTACCGCTGCCGCTAAAACAACATATTAAACCTGATTCTGACTCTGTTGCCACTGCAGCACGAAAATGCCTTTAACAATCAAAGTGACCCTAGAAAACGAAGGATGCTTCATGTATTTTGACAGCTACCTCTCAGCAAGGACAGACAGTCATGATGATATTCACTATTGCCTTCAATATATCAATACAGTGTTTGGCTAACTGGGCAAAAGGATACTTGGAGGTCAAAGTCCAGCACACAGCTCACAGTCTACTTGGCCGCAATGATCCTTCCCATCCTGTATGCCTGTAGCAATTGGATTATCTCCAACAGGCACTTCAAAATATTGGAGTGATATTACCAACTTTGCTTCATACAATCCTTTAAATCTATATGGATAAGTGAGTGAACCTGAGTGCATCCTAACATGATATTGATGTGTTCATGACAAAGGCATGCCAGTGGCTATGCTTCATTATGAGTTTGATGAGATTTGGTATGTCACCCAGGACTCCAGCAAACTTCTGCAGATGTACTGTGGAGAGCATTCTGGCTGGTTGCATTACCATCTGGTACAAAAGAATCAATGCACATTATTGTAAAAGTTTTCAGAGGGTTGTAAACTGAACCAGCTCTATCACGGGCACAAGTCTCCTCATCATCGTGGACTAGGACAATCTTCCAAAGGCAGTGCATCAAGGAGTTGGCATTCTTCATTAAGGACTCTCACCAGCCAGGACATGCCCTCTTTTCATTATTCCCATCAGAGATAAGATACAGGAACTTGAAGACCCACAATCAATGTTTTAGAAATAGCCATCAGATTTCTGAACGGTTTATGAACACCACTGCGTTATTTCTCTTCTCAATCTATTTATTTATTTGTTTGTTTGTGACGTATAGGAATTTGTTATTCCTGCACTGTGCTGCTGTCATGAAACAACAAATTTCACAATGTATCTGAGTGACAACAAATTTGATTCTGATATTGATTTTGAGGAAGAGAAAGAGGGAAGGACTGATAACTACCTCCGGACCTCCCATTTTACTGTCTCAGTGTGACAGAAGCAGTTCTGAGCTGTCTTTTCTATTTTTACACAGAGGGCTGACTCACAGCACTTATCAGTTAAAGTATATCAACATTAAGTAATATTTTGTGGGAAATGTTGTTCATTTCAAAGTTTTTCTCAGCAATCAGAGTAATCCTGCCTTGAGTGACACTTGGGTTTGTTCAATTTCCAACTATAACTAATCTATTTTTGAAACCAACTCCACTGCTTGAGATGTAAACACAGACTAAGCTGTGACAGAACTGTGTGTTTTTTCTATCAGTGTTGGTTTGAATACTTGCTAGCCTGAATGCACAACTCTCTCCATCATCATATAGATTTTACTGGAATTCTCCAGTAGAGTCTCATGTTGTGAATGACATTCAAAGTAGGAGATGTAATTATAACAGAATCTTTAATAAATACGGGAGAAAATGCAGAATTAAACATCATGATTAGAATGTGAAACTTACAAGGAGTCTTCGGGCTGAGCGCATTTAGAGACAATTAAGAAAAAGAATGGAAGAGCTGAACAGCGAGTTGAAGGATGTTAGGCCATAAGACCATGAAACATTGAAGCAGAATTAGGCCATTCAGCCCAGCAAGTTAGCTCTTCCATTCCATTATGCTTGATTTATTATTCCTCTCAACCCCATTTTCCTGCCTTCTCCTCTTAACCTTTGACACCCATACTAATCAAGACCAATCAACCCCGCTTTAAATATACCCAAAGACTTGGCCTCCACAATCATCTGTGGTGAGGAATTTCTCCCCATCTCTGTTCTAAAGCGACATTCTTGTACTCTGAGGCAATACCCTATGGCCCGAGCCTTCCCCACCATTGGAAACATGCTCTCCAAGTCCACTTTATATAGACCTTTCAATATTTGATAGGTCTTAGTGAAACCTGCCCTTGTTCTTCTAAATTCTAGTGAGTTCAAACGTTCTTCATACATTAACCTTTCATTCCCAAGACCTCCTCTGGACTTCTCTGATGTAAGCACATCATTTCTTAAAGAAAGGGCCCAAATCTGCTCACAATACTCCAAATGTGTCTTTCCAATATCTTATAAAGCCTCAGCATTACATTCTTGCTTTTATATCCAAGTCCTTCGTATGGAATGATAACACTGCTCTTGTCTTACTTACCACCAGCTCAACCTGAACGTTAACCTTCAGAGAATCTTGCACAAGGACTCCTAGGTCCTTTTGCACCTCTGATATCTAAATTTACTCTCCATTTAGAAAATAATGTATGTCTTTATTTCTTCTAAAGTACATGATCAGACATTTACTTATGCTGTAGTCCATCTGCCACTTCCTTACCCATTCTCCCAACCTGTCCAACCCCTTCTGCAGACATCCTGCTTCCTCAACACTATCTGCAAACTTGGCCACAAATCCATCAATCTGGTCATCAAAGTCATTAACAGATAATATGAAAAACTATCCCAACACCACTAGTCACGGGCAGTCAACCAAAAATGTTGGGAGTGAGTTAATGTAGATCTGCTGATTTAACTATGCTGTTTGTGCACAGTCTGTTCAATATTCCAGGTCCTGCCACAGGGTTTTGACCTCAAACGTCCTTACTTCCTTTCTCCACACAGATGCTGTTCAACTTGCTAAGTTCCTCCTGCAGATCGTTCGTTGCTTCCAATTCCAACATTGCGGTCTCTTGTGTCTCTTTTCTGTATTGCTCAGTGAATTACTTTGTGAGGTAACTAGCAAATGGTAAGCTCAGAGTTCAAAGTAAATTTATTATCAAAGTATATATATGTCACCATATACAATCTTCCAATTTTGTTTTACTGTGCATATACTCTGAATATGCTAGTAACGTAATATGATCAATGAAAGACTGCACCCAACAGGATGGACAGGCAGCTAATGTGCAAATGACAACAAACTGTACAAATATAAAAGACAAAAAAATAAGAACGAGATGAAGAGCCCTTGAAAATAAGTCCATAAAATGTGGGAACAGTTCAGCGATGGGGGCGAGTGAAGTTATCCGCAATGGTTGAAGAGCCTGAGGATTAGTAACTGTTCCTGAACCTGTGGTGTTGGTCCTGAGGCTCGTGTACTTTGTTCCTGATGGTGACAGCGAGAAGAGAGCATGGCCGGGGAAGTGCTTATTCATTTCTGGTTCTGGATAAGAAACAGCATAAAATCTTTCCCTTTTATTATACTTTGAACATTTTGAATTATGATGAGGAAAGTGTTGCAAGTTTTCTTGAAACTTTTACACAGCTGAAAGATGATATATGAGAAAAAATGGGGCAAGAATGCAAAGTAAGTGCCTACCTTCGAGCATGATTGAACCTGGCTGACTGGGCAGGCAGACAAGGTGAAATAACCATGTTTAAGCACTCATCGGATCCTGCATGCTCCCAGCTGTGTCACTACCCTCATTACACAGAAGTTGCTGCTTTTACAGAAAATCAAAACCGCTCTCTCCACTGGGGCTCTTTGAACCGTCTGTGAAAATGAGTTTTCTGTCAATGGCTTTGCGTTTCTTTCAAAGTGGTTTACTTTCCCACAGACACAAACCTGGGAGTGGTGGGGGGTGGTGAGGAGGAGGGGAAGTGCTTTTACTGCTACCTGATAACTGCTTACAGTGTGATATTCTAATATTGCACAGCTTAACCCTTTGCGAGGTATTCCCACCATATTTATGATAATGCTTCACGTGAGAAAGGGATTACAGTTAGGCACTTAGGCTAATAACCCAGAGGCCTGCAATAACAAACTAGAAGTACTGTATGTGTTCAAATCCCACCAGAACAGCTATGAAATTTAAATGCACTCAATTAAATAAACCTGAAGCAATTTTTTTTTGTGAGATGGGTGTATCTTTAATGGTGATCATAAAACTATCAGACAGTTGTAAAAACCAATCTGGATCATCACTAAGATCTTACTTCAGACTCACCGCATTGTGTTGGGATGCAATTCCTTTCTCAAAAGGTTGAGGTGCATTGCTGAGGAAGGCGACACACTGTCATCTCCTAAAAGGCTGTTTAGAATGGGCAGCATGTACTTGGATGTCCGTGACGTGCATGTACATGCAAAGAAGAGATTAGAAAAAACTGAAAAGAATGGAAAGAGTTTGATATTTTTCAAGGTCTGATCAGAAAGAGAATGGTAGCACCCAGCCTAATCCAAATGTGTATCTATTCTGTCTGAATCCTGAGAGTGGCTGGGTGAAGGGGTAGAAGCATTGGAGGATGAGGAGAACAGGAGCTGTGAATTTCAGATTCCGATGCGAGATGAATGCTGCAATTCAAATGGACATCCTGCATCCCAATACACAAATTGCTGTCTGACTAGTTTTCTGTTGCTTTCTCTAATCATTGCCAAATGTACACTGGAAAACAAAAAAAATGTTGGTAAGCAGCATCTATAGAAGGAGAAATATTTGATGTTTCCGATCTGTGACTCATTGTTTGACTGTCATTTACTGAACAGAGAAGGATTGTAATATAGATTAAGATTCAGGTTTAGAGTCAGATTCAGATTCATTTATTTATCACATAAAACAATAACTTTATTTATCAACTGTCTTGAATTCACCGCACCTTGTTCCCATTCCAAACTCACTCCTTCAGAACGCTCTGCTCTCCACTCCTTCCGTACTAATCCTAACCTTACTATTAAACCCGCCGATAAGGGGGGTGCTGTTGTAGTCTGGCGTACTGACCTCTACCTTGCCGAGGCACAGCGACAACTCGTGGATACCTCCTCTTATTTACCCCTCGATCGTAACCCCACTAAGGAGCACCAGGCCATTGTCTCCCACACCATCACTGACTTTATCCGCTCAGGGGATCTCCCATCCACTGCTACCAACCTTATAGTTCCCACACCTCGCACTTCCCGTTTCTACCTCCTACCCAAGATCCACAAACCTGCCTGTCCTGGCCGACCTATTGTCTCAGCTTGCTCCTGCCCCACCGAACTCATTTCTGCATACCTCGACACTGTTTTATCTCCCCTTGTTCAATCCCTTCCTACCTATGTTTGTGACACTTCTCATGCTCTGAAACTTTTCAATGATTTTAAGTTCCCTGGCCCCCACTGCTTTATTTTCACCATGGATGTCCAGTCCCTATATACTTCCATCCCCCATCAGGAAGGTCTCAAATCTCTCCGTTTCCTTTTGGATTCCAGACCTAACCAGTTCCCCTCTACCACCACTCTGCTCCGTCTAGCGGAATTTGTTCTTACTCTTAATGATTTCTCCTTTGGCTCCTCCCACTTCCTCCAAACTAAAGGTGTAGCCACGGGCACCCGTATGGGTCCTAGCTATGCCTGCCCTTTTATTGGCTTTGTGGAACAATCTATGTTCCAAACCTATTCAGGTATCTGCCCCCCACTTTTCCTTCGTTACATCGACAACTGCATTGGCGCTGCTTCCTGCACGCATGCTGAGCTCGTTGACTTCATTAACTTTGCCTCCAACTTTCACCCTGCCCTCAAGTTTAGCTGGACCATCTCCAACACCTCCCTCCCCTTTCTAGATCTTTCTGTCTCTATCTCTGGAGACAGCTTACCTACTGATGTCTACTACAAGCCTACTGACTCTCATAGCTATCTGGACTATTCCTCTTCTCACCCTGTCTCTTGCAAAAATGCCATGCCCTTCTCACAATTCCTCTGTCTCCACTGCATCTGCTCTCAGGATGAGGCTTTTCATTCCAGGATGAAGGAGATGTCCTCCTTTATTAAAGAAAGGGGCTTCCCTTCCTCCACCATCAACTCTGCTCTCAAACACATCTTCCCCATTTCACGCACATCTACTCTCACTCCATCCTCCCACCACCCCACTAGGAATAGGGTTCCCTTTGTCCTCACCTACCACCCCACCAGTCTCCGGGTCCAACATATAATTCTCCATAACTTCTGCCACCTCCAACGGGATCCCACCACTAAGCACATCTTTCCCTCCCCGCCCTCTGCTTTCCGCAGGGATCGCTCCCTACGTGACTCCCTTGTCCATTCGTCCCCCCATCCCTCCCCACCGATCTCCCTCCTGGCACTTATCCTTGTAAGCGGAACAAGTGCTGCACATGCCCTTACACTTCCTCCCTTACCACCATTCAGGGCCCCAGACAGTCCTTCCAGGTGAGGCGACACTTCACCTGTGAGTTGGCTGGGGTGATATACTGCGTCCGGTGCTCCCGATGTGACCTTCTATATATTGACGAGACCCGACGCAGACTTGGGAGATCGTTTCGCTGAACACCTACTCTCTGTCCGCCAGAGAAAGCAGGATCTCCCGTGGCCACACATTTTAATTCCACGTCCCATTCCCATTCTGCTATGTCTATCTGCGGCCTCCTCTACTGTCAAGATGAAGCCACACTCAGGTTGGAGGAACAGCACCTTATATTCCTTACTGGGTAGCCTCCAACCTGATGGCATGAACATTGACGTCTCAAACTTCCGCTAACGCCCCACCTCCCCCTCGTACCCCATCTGTTATTTATTTATATACACACATTCTTTTTCTCTCTCTCCCTTTTCTCCCTCTGTCCCTCTCACTATACCCCTTGCCCATCCTCTGGATTCCCCCCCCCCCCCTTTTCTTTCTCCCTGGATCTCCTGTCCCATGATCCTCTCATATCCCTCTTGCCAATCATCTGTCCAGCTCTTGTCTCCATCCCTCCCCCTCCTGTCTTCTCCTATCATTTTGGATCTCCCCCTCCCCCTCCCACTTTCAAATCTCTTACTAGCTCTTCCTTCAGTTAGTCCTGACGAAGGGTCTCGGCCTGAAACGTCGACTGTACCTCTTCCTAGAGATGCTGCCTGGCCTGCTGCGTTCACCAGCAACTTTGTGTTGTTATGACAGGGAGCGTAGGGGGCCAGACACTCCAAAATATATGGAGGAGGTAGATTATTCACAGCGTTAAATAGAATTAAAGGAGTGTTTTAAGATTGATCCTAAAGGACACAGACAGCCAGTGTAATGATGACAAAACCAGTGAAATGGGCTCAGGTTTTCATTTTTTCTGTTAAGTTTTTGCTGCTGCGTTTTGAACAAGCTGCAGCTGATTTATGTCTTTCTTAGGCAGTTCTGAAAAGGGTCTGAAGGCTAAAAACAAAAACATATATAAATTTTTCTGCATCTTAAGATGTTAGAAGAGACCAAACTCTTGCAATATTTATTAAACAAAATAATGCAGTTAATGATATCGTTAATATGTGATTAACGATTTGCACCCGTAGCTCAGAGTCATTCATAATGCCTAAATTCTTTACTTCTAGCTTGACTTGCAAGGCCAGATGATTAGGTTTATTTCTAAGATCGACGCTTTTCTTATTGGTATCAATAACAAAAATTTCTGTTTTTTTCCTTATTTAGTTTAAAGAAATTTGAACTCGTCCATTCTCTAATGCTAGTAAGACATTAGACTGGAAGTTTAGAACCACATATACATTGCAACAATTGTAAAATGTGTCATTTGCATTAGCAGCCAACACACGCGTCCCTGAACAAACATTGCATGCCCACAATTTCAGCAGAACAATACAAGCAATAACAACAGCAACACAACAATAGCAACAAAATGACAAAAACAAAACAAGCCTCTTTCAGGTGCGGAATGGGAGCCTCAACTTTGCATGTCCTTTGTTATCTATCCACACTGCTGGCCTTTGAACATAGACCATGGAGCAGAGATTTGACCTCTAACTCCTCCACATCTGGAGTTCAGGCCACCACTCCAAGCGTCAAAGCCCAGTGATGTGGACCTGGGATGAAGGGCATCCAGAGACCAGCCTTTTGCTTTGTGCTCCAAAGCCAGCAATGTGTACATGGGGTGAAGGACATCTGTGAACGTTGGGCTGTCCCAAGTTGGTGCAAGCAGGAAGGATGAGGAGGCAAGAAGGTCTGTCAGTCGAGTGCTTGTAGTTCGAGCTGGGCATTGGGGGGGGGAAAGGGGAGGGAACGGGCGTGTGTGGAGGTCCTATCATTGGCTAATTCAGATGTCAATACCAAAGATTGAAGGCTGAAGGTTGATCAGCCGTCCAGAAGGCACTGCCTGATGGCCCAAGCCTGGAAGACCAAAAGCCTGTCCTGAAGTTGGAGGAATGTCCCTATGTGGGTGGGAGAGAGGAGAGGGGCTTGTTTTATTGTTATTGTTGTGTTTTGTGTTGTTCTGTTGAGCGTTGTAGGCATGCTACTTTGGCTTCGGAATGTGTGGCAACACTTACGACCTTCCCCATCTCCTCCTCAGGTGTGTTGGGTGCTAATGCAAATGGTGAATTTCACCGTCTGCTTTGATGTACATGTGATAAGTAAATCTCAGTCTGACGCTTGACCTCGTAATCCGAATCATTGTGATCTTGCACTTTATTGATTACCTGCACTGCACTTTCTTTGTAAGTTTTACACTTTATTCTGCATTGCTATTATTTTACCTTGTTCTAATTCAATGTACTGTGCATTGATTTGATCATTATGAACAGTATGCAAGATAGGCTTTTCACTGTACGTGGTACATTTGAAAATAATAAACCAACAGGCTGTGGGACAGCTTCTTCCTCCGTGCTGATACAATTGCATTCCTATGTTATATTTACTGTACTGTTGTACATAATATTTATTACAAATGATTATAAGTTGCACATTGCACATTCAGACAGAGACGCAATGTAATGTATATGAAGGATGTAAGTAATAAAGTCAAGTCAGTTCAACCAAAGCCAATACCAACAACAAGGTGGGCAATTTGTGAGTTTGTAGCACCTTACTGATGCAGTGGGACAGTTTAAGAACTAGAAACAAACAAGCTCAAGACTTGAACATCTCTCTTGAAGTTGCAGTTGATAAAGACATTTTCAAGTGTTTGGGTAAAGGCTGGTGGCAATACAATTATAGAGGTGGATTAATTAATATAGTGTGAACTACAGAGGGATACAACATGGAATCAGGTCCTTCAGCCCATCAAGTCCACACTGACTAATAGTCACCCAAATTGTGGAGAGGAACACAGTGTGAGATCTTCATTTGGAACTAAACAGTAACGTAAGAATCAAGATGCAAGTTTAAAGATTCAAGTTTATTTAACATGCGCATGTCAAAACATACAGTGAAATGTGTCATCTTCATTGATGACCAACATAACCAAGAGTACGCTGGGGGTCGCGAGTGTCACCACATATTCCAGCATCACCATAGCATAGCTATAATGCTCGACAGAAGAACTCAGAACACAACCTGCAACAAAACAACAGCAAAACAAGCCCTGTTCCTCCCTCCCACCAAAGCACATACACAGTCATCCAACCCCAAGACAAATAATCTTCATCAGCCTTCAACCCCCAACGGACTTCGAGTCAGACTCTGATTTGGGCTCTGGCACGCAAACATTGGACCTGTGGATATCCTTGTAGACTTGCAGAGGTTCTCTCTGGCCCACAGGCCTGGAGTTCTGGACTCTTGAATTGATCCTTATGCCTCAGTCATTGGCAATGATGACAAGACCTGCCCTTCACCAAACATCAGGCCAGTGATGTTGTGGACTTGCCAGTGACAGGACCCCTAACACTAGGCCTCAAACTCTGGCCTCACTGATTTGTGAACCTCCTGCACTCACTGAAAAACATGGGGAAAAGCAGATGGAAAAGCACTGATATGCCCATCTTGGGCATATGCCAGCATAGACCCAAGATTACACACAAGGAGCACTCATTCTCCTTTGTTTTGCTGATTTGACTATAACTAAAGGAATTACAAAGGAGTGACAGAAAGCAAGGAATAACAACTCCTTTGTACAATATTTGAAATCAAATTGGAAGAAATAAGTAAGAGAAGTTAGGTAAGCTCAGGAATGCAGTGAGTAGACATGCTACCTCTTTAGTTTCAACAACCAGGTTCAATCCCATCCTTACATCTGTCTGTATGGGTTTTGCACTTCTCTTTGCATTGGGAAATGGGATTCATCTAAAATTGGTGTTTGGTGGCTGGCAAGAACTTGGTGGACCAAAGGGCTTGCCTCTGTGATGAATGATTTTATGAAGTTAATAGATATGTGCTAACAGGATTTTCTAATTATAAAAGGTGGCCACTAAATCTGTTGGAATTGCTAAACTAAGAGGTTCAGATCAGCAGGTGATTCAATCTGAAATTTCTGTCAGCTCTTCTCAATATTCACAACTCTGGAAGGTGATTAAAAATTTTGGGGCACCTGATATATTTAACGTGAAATCAACCCAAATGTCCATTCCAATGTTTTCCTACAAGGTCCTCTTTATGTTGCAAAGTGAAAATATGTTTGGATGCAATCATTAAAAGAAAAATAATTAATAGTTTGTAATTATTTTCAGTGTAAAATCACTTATGAGCTAATATTTGAAAATGGGACTTTATGATCATGGAGGAGATACAGTAGACAGTGATATTTTTTCCTGTTACAGTTGGTAGCCCAGGTTAAATGAGAAAGGTGTTTGTCCTGGGGATTTAGTTGATCAGAGGGAGTATGGAGGATGTTTCATCCTCCAAGAAAATCCAACAATCGTGGATGGTTTTGAATGTCATAAAACAAATGAATGTTGTTTTCTTTTCCTTTCCATAGATGCTGCCTGGCCTACCGAGTTCCTCCAGTATTGTGTGTGTGTTAAATGAATGTTGGGTCTGGACTGCTATTATTTATATCCTCAATTGCAGTGTATAATTCTGGAGATCACTCGTGACAGGAGACTGCTGGAATCTGGAGCAACAATCAGCCAGAAGAACTCAATGGGATGAGCAGTATCTGTGGGAGGAAATATCTTGATGCAAGTTTTTGACCAAAATCATTGACATCTATTTTCCTTCCACATGTGCTCATAATAGGATCCTACCACTAAGCACATCTTTCCCTCCCTCCCCCCAAATCTCTGCTTTCCATAGAGATTGCTCTCTACATGATTCCCTTCACCACACATTCCTTCCCACTGATCTCTCTGCTGGCACTTACCTCTGCAAACGGGACAAGTCCTGTCACCACCCTTCTCACCTCCATTCATAGTCCTCACCATTCTTCCAGGTGAGGCAACGCTTCACCTCTGAGACTGTAGTGGTCATCTACTGTATCTGGTGCTTCCAGTGTGACCTCCTCTACATCAGTGAGACCTGACATAGATTGGGGGACCACTTTGTCAAGTGCCTTCGCTCCATCCACTGCAAAAGGCAGAATTTCCTGGTGACCATCCATTTCAATTCAACGTCCCAATCCCATTATGATATGTCAGTCCATGGCTTCCTCTTCTGCCATGATGAGGCCACACTCCACTCAGGCTGGAGTAACAACACCATATATTCTGTTTAGGTAGCCTCCAACCTGATGGCATGAACATTGACAACTCTAACTTCTGGCAATTTCTCCCCACTTCCCCCTTCCCCCTTCTCTCTTTATCCATCCCCCATTTAGTTCCTCTCTTACCCCTTCCCTTCTCTAGCCCTGCCCATTATCTCCTTCTGGTGCCCCTCCTCCCTCCCTTTCTCCCATGGACCACTGTCCTTCCTTATTGGATTCCTTCTTCTTTAGGCCTTTACCTCTTCCACCTATTACTTCCCATTATTTTACTTCGTCCATCCTTCTCCACCTACCCACAATCCCCCCCACATGGATTCATTTATCACCTGCCAGCTTGTACTCCTTCCCCTCCCCTCACCTTCCTGTTATGGCTTCCTTTCCAATCCTGAAGAAAAGTCTTGGCCCAAAATGTTGAGTGTTTATTTCTCTCTATAGATGCTATACGATTTCCTCCAGAATTTTGTGTGCGATACTCCGGATTTCCAACATCTACACAATCTCTCGTATTCGTGATTTGATGCTCACCCCGCTGAATTTTTCCAGTGGGTTTATTAGTTGCTCTGTAGCACACTATCCAATATGGATAGATCAATTCCTTGAAGCATGGAAGGCTGTGGGACCTTATAGAGGTATATAAAATCATGACCTGCGTAGATAGAGTCACATGGTCCCAGTGAAGGGGAACTAAAATTTGAGAACTAGTTTGGCATGGGGATGGGAAACAGATCACCAGGTCAGAACACGGAAGGATGGAGAGGAAGGTAGATGTCAGGGCCAATAAAAACAGCCAGGAACAAATTAATAGATATGATGGACCGATAGTTTGAAGTGAATCTATTTTAATGCTCAGAGTATTATGAGTAAAGGTGATGAAATTAGAACGTGGCTCGGGACATGGAACTATGATGTAGTGGCCAGTAGAGGGACAGGAGTGGGTGCTTAATGTCCTGGGTTTCCATGTTTTAGAAAGGGAGGTAAAAAAGGGGGCAGAATTTCACTTCTGACCAGGACAATATCACAGCTGCATTCAGAGAGAACATAATGGAGGGTTCATCCACTGAGTCTGTATGGGTAAAACTCAAGAATAGGAAGGATGCTTTCACTCTGATGGGATTGTACTACAGACCGCCCCCACCCCCCAAAAGCCACTGGGACATTGAGGAGGAGATATGCAGGCTGGTTAAAGAGAGGTGTAATAGCAATAAGGTTGTTGTCATGGAGGACTTCAACTTCCTAATATAAACTGCAAAGTTTTAGTGCAAGAGGTTTAGGTGGGTCAATAATGGTTAGGTGCATCAAGGAGACCTTCTTCAATCAATATGTAATTAGACCAACAAAAGGAGGGGCTGGACTGGACGTGGTGTTCAGTAATGAACCTGGCCAAGTTATCAACCTTTCAGTGGGTGAGCAGTTAGGGAACAGCCACCACAACACCTTATGTTTCACGTTAGCTATAGTTAAAAATAAATATGGACCTTGCGGGAAAGTACTAAATTGGGCCAGGACAAATTCCAGGAGCTTTAGGCAGGAGCTAGGGGGAGTTCATTGGGAGCAGCTATTTTGGGGAAAGTCCATAGCTGACATGCAGAGGGTGTTTAAAGACCAACTGCACAAAGTACAGGGCAGGTATGTTCCACTCAGAAGGAAGGACAAAGATGGTAAGTTAAGAGAACCTTGGATGTTGAGAGAGGTGATGATTTTAGTCAAGAAGACAAAGGACAAGTATGTAAAGATTAGGAAGTTGAAATCAAACAGTGTCCTTGAGGATTATAATGAGTACTTTCCATCAGGATTAGCCAAGGAGAAGGACATGGAGAATAGGGAGATCAGTGCGAGTGCATTAATATGCTGGTGCATTTCAGCGTAAAGGAGGAGACAGTGATGCATCTTGGTGTAAGTTCAAAGGAGATGTGAGGGGCAAGTTTTTTGCACAGAGAGTAGTGGGTACCTAGAATGTGCTGCCTGGGCTGGTGGTAGAGGCAGATGCATGAGGGACTTATAAGGGGCATTTAGATTGGCACATGAATGTCAGAAGAATGGAAGGAAATGAACATTGTTTAGTCCGAAAGGATTAGTTTAATTGGCCATTGCATTACTAATTTAATCGGTTTCACAAACATTGTAGGCTGAAGGGCCTGTTCCTGTGCTGTACTGTTCTATGTTCTATGTTCTTAACATAAGCTTGAAGTGAAAAGTGAAAAATTTAGGGACCTTGGTTGCAACTTCTTCATGCAAATTGTGGTGCATATGTGGGATAAGCTACCAGAGAAAGCTACAAGCTTTACAGGCACCATTGTTGGCATGGATGAGTTGGGCTGAAGGGCCAAATTACTGTCTGACTCTGTAACTCTACGGACTTGACAGCAGCACAGGTAGTAGCTGATAGGGTGCTTCTCAGGATCAAAAAGTGATTATGAACAGCAAATACACACACTAGATTTCTATAGCATGGAATAAAGGGTGTAAGGAATGATCTGTCTGAGGCTTTACAATTATGAAAGAAAGTAATAGGGTAGACATAAGGGAGAGATTTATATTGGTAGGACAGAGATCTGGAATAAGGGAACACGCTCTTAAATCCAATATCAGGTCATTGAGGATCGACCACTACAAACTATCTACTGGAAGAATTTAGCAGATCAAACAGCAGCTGTGGAGGAATTGTTCATGTTTTGCATCAAAACCCTTTGCTGGTGCAGGGTTTCAACCCAAAATATCAATAATTCCTTTTCTCTCACAGATGTTGATCTATCTGCTCAGCTCTTCAGCAGGTTATTTGTTGCTTCAGATTGCAGCCTCTGCAGTCTTTTGTGTGTCTCCATTGAGGATCAAGGTTAGGAAACACTTAACTACGCAAAAAAATTGGCAGCTGCCAGAAAATATGATGACTAAATTACACCAGCATGGGTCAATGCACTTCGAGGCAACTGTGGAATTATTTACTAATTAAGTTAACTGAGAATTGAAAACAAATACGTACAGCATCAGTGATGGTAACTATAAATGTACTGAATTGTTGTTAAATGATCCTCCCGGTTTAACAATAACCTTCATCATAATAAATAAACCAGTTTGGCCTGTAAGCGACTCCAGACCTACAACACTGCGACCATATCTCAACAGCCCACGGATACGGCCTTAAAAACTCATTCAGCTACAACAAGCTGCTACTGTTCAAGCAGGTGATTTGACACCACCTTTCCACAGGCAATTCCACGACTGGTCTTATCTGCAGTGTCCACATTTTGAAAAATGATTAGTATACATAAAATCAGTGTCCGTGTTTGGAGCTGCCATTATCCCATAGGTTAAACAGGCAACAGAATTCATTCACCTTGCTTCTACTCTCAAGTTCTGATGATCTTAGGGTTTGACTGCGACACATCTTTTTAGTGGTACTAAGTTTGCCTGGGAGTTGTGAACAGGGAAACTGGATTATAAAAGTGGATAAAATAATTTCTCTCCTCATTGTGATTTTTCCACCTTTGACAGAAACAGAAACATTCAGTGAAAAGACGGTGTTGATCGGGATAAGAGCGGATTTCACTCACTCTCCGCGATGGTCTCTGAGGTGCTGAGGCTATGAAGTCTGCACCAGCTGCTGCGTTCTGTGCCTGCTAACATGATGAACCAATAAGTGAGGCTTTGGGCCTAGTCCAAGCTACTCCGAGGTTCAGATCTGAATACTTATTTGTGGATCGGAATGTCGTTGTTCACTTCAATTATTTACATGGTTTTTATTTTTTTTCTTTCTCTTGCGCATTGACTGTCAGTATTTTTTAAAATTTTTATTCTTTTTTTTTCTTTAATTGAGTTCTATTACCTGTGAGCAAGTAAATCTCAAGGTTGTATAATTTATACATTCTTTTATAATAAATGAATCTTGAATCTTGCTGTTTTACAAACAGTTAAGATACTCTGTGCAAGCGTGTGTGTGTGTGTGTGTGTGTGTGTGTGTGTGTGTGTGTGGGGGGGGTAAGCATGTGTCAGATGACATGCTGAGGGTAGGTCACTGTGTACAGTACTACAGCGTTACAGAATATAACTGGGATGTCTCAAACCACATCAGAGCTCTTAGTGATGCAAAAGTAGAGGGGCAAGGGCAGCTGACAACAGACAAGTGGATGAAATGTTCTCTAGCTTCTGTAAAAACCACAATAGGGCCTTAATGGCTATCCACTGTGGAGAATTTGTCCCATTCAGCTGAAAACCTAATGCCAACAGCCTTGACCTGCTTTGAGACTCTGCAGTTCCTTTCTATTACTGCTATGTCAGGACCCAGTGAAGTACTTCTGGAATTGTCATGACAAGCACAGATACATACATACAATGGAAAATAACCAGAAAATTGCACAGGCTTTCTGAACTGCTTTTAAATCATCACTGAGTAATTTTTTAAGGCTTAGGAGAGCAGCTGTGCTTGAGTTTCATTCTGGAGCCAGCTGTGCCCATAGGCAGAAGCTTCATCTCATGGATCTTTGAGTTTGGATGATTATGGCAACCATCTGCAGGGAGCTGGTCAACAGTGGGTCCACTCCCCCTCTTTGGGACAGTCTGTGATCCCCTCCTACAGGTCTCCACTTGGAAACTTCCTGCAGTGACATGTTGGAGGAGTGTGTAGTGACCCGAAGACCCAGGTCCCATCACCATGTGGTGTCACATTACTCATGCACCTTGCTGGTTATGTCTCCTGTACGGCAGCTTGTCCCTTGATGTAAAATTCATGAATAAACACATAAAACCCATAACATTGAATAGTAGGCTGTAAGAATGTGAAGCCTGATAATTTCAGTAAAGTAATAAATTCAAGAAAAAGGCAAAAGAGATGAAGGGAGGATTAAAACAGCCTCGAAAGGTAGGAAGAAAAAATGGAAGATAGATAGGTAAAACAAGATGGCATTTATCTTAACCAGGCTGCATTTGGGCTGATCACATGAGTGCAAGATTGACAGTTCTTCATTCTATTTTGGTTCATATACGATCCAGCTGGTAAAGCTCACAAAACCCGTATAATCTATTCATCATTACCAACTAGCATTTTTCACAAAGGGTAAAGAAAAGTTCAAGGTTAAAAATTTCACACAATCCAAGCTGATATTTGGGCATCATTTGTGCCCTTTACTTCCATAAGTAAATATTGTGGATGTAAGCTGCACTGGTGCCTCTGTACAAATTAACTTTCGCTTTGGATGTTATGTGATCTTCACATGGTGCACATGCAATCAGAGCTGTGTGGCCAGACTATTGAAGTTCTCCACTTCTGCCAGCTGGAATCTTCACTTGCTGACTTTGTTTAATTGGCGGACATGCCTGAATTTAAGCTAAGCAGCATTAATTGTACTGCAGCCCACCCATTGAGAGACTGCACTGTGCAAGGAAGCAAACAGAACAGGATGAAGTGAAGTGTGATTAGTGAAAAGCAATGGCTATATGGTTGTCATGGCAACAGGGTGCTAGCAACTGTGCAAAGACAAGTTTCATTTAAGAGTGTCACATTGTGGAATCCTGTATTCCTTTAGTTCAAATTGCTAATTATATATTATGGTTACTTAGGGAGGAAAAGTAAGACGAGACTATTAAAAGTATTTGAAACATAATCTTTAGAGAGTAAGGACTCATAGATCCTATTTCATGAAACAATTGTAGAGAAAAAGCTGCTGAGAAAGCAGAAAATAAGTTTTATTACATTGAAGTCTTAAACAGAACCAATAAACAATGATAGAGTTTGCTTACCTCAGCTGGGATTCACAGTTAGAAACCTTACACAATCCAAACTGATATTGTGCATTGTTCCTGTCCTCCTTCGTTTACATAAGTAATTACTGTGAGTGCATGCTGCATTGGTGCCCTGTGGGATCTTGCTCTGTGCAAATTAATTTCTGCATTGGATGACGTAAAAAATTTGCATCTGGTTCATTTGCAGATGTGCACCCTTCTGTCTCTGGGATCAAGAAAGACTTGTTTCCACTCCTATGTTACATACTTTGAGGGGGGTTAATGAGACCAGTGAGGGAACTGCATAGTCTTCTATAGATGGGGTGCAGGAGGTGCCCGATGAGGTGAATGGGTGAATAATCGGTGAGGAGATATGCTCCTTCCACTGCTTACGCAGGGCTTCTGTATACGCCTAATCCAAGGTATTGAGACTGTTGAATAGTTCCTTATTACGGTAAAATGTACTCTTGTCCTCAAATCTATCTTGTTATAATCTTGCAATTTATTTTCTACCCTCACTGTACTTTATCCCACATTCTTTTATTGTTTTAACTTGTATTACTTCAATGCACTGTTGTAATGAGTCGATCTGCAGGAATAGAATATACAAGACAAGTTACTCACTGTACATCAGTATATGTGAGAATAATAAACTAATTCAAATAAACCATTTCCAATTCCTATTCTTCACACCATTGTAAATGCTACTCCAAGAGTGTGACTGGTAATGAGTTGGATATTCCCAGTAATCATAGTGTCACAGAGCAATACGACACAGAAACAGACCTTTTGGTCCAATATGTCCATAACGAACAAGGTAGAACCCTTCACCCTTCTTCAAAGCTAGTCTTATTTTCCCCTGTTTGGCCAATATCCCTCCAAAACTTTACCATCATGTACCTCTTTAAATGTCCTTTAAAAGTTGTTACTGGGCCTGCCTTAATCATCTCCAGTGGCAACTCATTTCACATTCCTACTACTCTTTGTTGTCTGAAATTTGTTTCTTTGTGTCAGCAGGACAGGTACAGTGCAATACAGAAAAAGATTGTACGTTTCAAAAAGAAATATAAAGAAATAAGTAGTGCAAAAATAGCAAAGGCATTCACGTGTTCATGGACCATACAGAAATTTTATGGCAGAGAAGAAGCTGCCAGAATGGTGCTGGTGAACCTTGGTGGCGTGCTGCATGCTGCTTACAAAACTTCTACATGTACCTCTTCTGAATTACTCTCACTGAAATATGCAGCCAGTAATTTTTCACGATCTTCTGAAGGACTCGGTCGACATAACTCTCCAACATGCAGATATGGCACCTTGAAAGGGACGAGGGTACATTGTCATGGCCGGAAGAGAGGGAGGAGGGGAGGACTCCAAATCATGCTGAAATGCAGAGGAATAAAGCTCCCTTTACATAGCATCTTGTCAGCAAATGTAGTCGCTGGACATCAAGATTGAGTACCTAAGGGCAAGATTGCAATATTGGACGGAAATGAGGAATTAAAATGTTCTATGTTTCATGGAGACATGCCTTGCTCCAGACACTCAAGACCCAAAGGCTTCTTGATACACAGGATGGACTGAACTACTGATTTGGAGAAGGTAAAAGGTGAGGATCTGTAATTCATGATAAACTCTTTGTGGTGCTCGAACGCAGCAGTCTTGGTTTTGTCACACTCTTGTTCCCTCGACTTGGAATATGATTAAGTGATGACCATTCTACATGCCAAGAGAGTTCTCCTCCATGATCTAAAAGCAGATGTTAATCAGGCACTCGTGATTTTGAATGCTGCCATCATCAAACAAGAAACAGCCCACCCCAACTCAAATCAAATCATAATCAGGGACATCAGGCAGCGTTGCTTGAAGAAATCTCTGCCCAGTTATTGTCAGCACATAACCTGCGTCACCATGGGTCCCAAGACACTCGACCACTGCATGACTACGATTAAGAATGCCTACCATTCCGCGCCTAGATTGCATTTTGGGAAATCTGATCACTTGTCTATCCTTCTCCTACCTGCATACAGAAAGATGCTAAAGAGCAAGGCTCCAAAGAAAGGAACAACAAAGTAGTGGTCGTGGGAGGCAGAGGACAGGCTTTGAGTCGGTGGACTTGGCCGTGTTCAATGTCTCTTCAGAGGATCTGAATGAATACACCACAATTTTCACAGACATTAGAAAAACAATTGTAGTTGTGCCCCCACAAAATTATTCATAATCTTACCCAAGCAGAAGCCCTTGATGGATCTGCTGCAGGCAAGATCAGTGGCCATGAGGTCTGGCAACCAAACAAGATGCAAGTGACAATTCTGGACCAAACATGACTCACTGAACAACGCTTGGCAGTTGTGGCAGGGATGGAATGATATTACCTGCTACAAAGTGCAACCAAACAACAAAATCCAAAGTAAATTTATTATCAGAGTACATCCATGTCATCATATACAACCCTGAGGTTCTTTTTCTGCAGGTATACTTAGCAAATCTATTGAACAGTAACTGTAAATAGGATCAACAGACAACAAACTGTGCAAATACAAAAATAAATAAATAGCAATAAATAATGAGAACATGAAATAATAAGATAAAAGAGACCTTAAATGAGTGTAGCTATCCCTTTTTGTTGAAGAGGCCGATGGTTGAGGGGTAGTAATTGTTCTTGAATCTGGAGGTGTGAGTCCTGAGCCATTTGTACCTTCTACCTGATGGCAGCAGCAAGAAAAGAGCATGGCCTGGGTGGTGAGGATCTTTGATGATGGATGCTACTTTTCTACAGCCATGTTTCATGTAGATGTGCTCACTGGCTAGTAGGGTTTTACCCGTGATGTATTGGGCCAAATCCATTACCTTTCATGGGATTTTATTGGTGTTCCTATACCAGGCCGTAATGCAGCCAGTCAGCACACTTTTCACCACACATCTATAGAATTTTGCCAAGATTTTTGATGACACGCCAAATCTCTGTAGACTCCTGAGGACGTAGAAGCGCGGTCGTACTTTCTTTGCGATTGAAAATCTGGCTGAGTGGTACCACAACAACAACCTCTCACTCAGTGTTAGCAAGATCAAGGAGCTGATTATTGACATTCAGGAGGAGGAAACCAAAGGTCCATGAGCCAGTCCTCATTGGGAGATCAGAGGGTCAGCAGCTTTAAATTCCTCTGTGTTATCACATCATAGGATTTGTCCTGGGCCCAGCACTGAAGTGCCATTACATAGAAAGCATGGCAGTGTCGCAAATTTTTTAGAAGTTTGCAAAGATTCAGCATGACATCTAAGAGTTTGACAAACTTCATTAGATGTGTGGTGGACAGTATATTGACTGGTTGCATCATGGCCTGGTATGGAAACATCAATGTCATTAAGTAGAAAATCCTACAAGAAGTTATTGATTCAGCTCAGTCCATCATGGGTAAAGCCCTCCACACCACTGAGCATGTCTACATGGAGTGCTGTCACAGGAAGGCAGCATCCATCATCAAAGACTCGCAGCACCTAGGCCATGCTCTCTTCTTTCTACTGCCATCAGGAGGAACATATAGGAACCTCCGGACCCACACCAGCAAGTTCAGGTACAGTTATTACCTCTCAACCATCAGGCTCTTAAACCAGAGGGGATAACTTCACTCAGCTTCACTCGCCCCATCACAGAACTATTCACAGAACTTATGGACTCACTTTCAAGGACTCTTTATCTCATGTTCTTGATATTTATTGCATTTATTTATTCTTGTTACCTTTTTTCTTTCATATTTGCACAGTTTTTTGCCTTTTGTGCATTGGTTGTCTGTCCATCTGTTGGGTGCAGTCTTTTATTTTTCCAATTGTGTTTCTTGGATTCACTGTATATGCCCACAGGAAATCAAAGCTCTGGTTTATACAGTATCTGATGACTTTTATGTATGTTGATAATAAAATTTCATTGAACTTTGTTTCTCAAGCATTGTGGGTGTGGTTTCCGGCTCCTGTACTCCTTCCTGATGGCAGCAATGAGAAGAGGGCATGTCTTGTATATTGAGTGTCCATAACGTTGGATGCCACCTTCTTGAGGCATCACAATTTAAAGATGTCCTCGATGCTGAGGAGGTTAGAGTCCATGATTAATCTGGCTGAGCTTACAACTTCTTATAGCTTTTTCTGATCCTGTGCATTAGCACCTTCATAACAAATAGTGATGAAACCAGTCAGAATGCTCTCTACAGTATATCTGTGGAAATCTGCTAGAGTTCTTGGTGATATACAAGATCTCCCCAAACTACTAATGCAATACAGCTGCTGGTGTGCCTTCTTTGCAATTGCAACATTATGTTGGGTACAGCATAAACCTTCAGAGACGTTGGCACCCAAGAACTTGATGCTGCTCATCCTTTCCACTGCAAACCACTTGATGAAGACTCGTGTGTTCTTTCAACTTCCCTTTCTTGAATTCTTTGCTCTTACTGATGTTGACAGCAATATTATTGCTATTACACCACTCAACTAGCCCACTTTGTCATCAAATTTGTCAACAGCAAATTGATGCGTAGTGTTTGAGCTGTGCATAGCCATATAGTCGTTAGAGTAGAGAGGGCAAGGCAGCAGGCTAAGCACATGTCCTTGTGGTGTGCCTGTGTCAGTAAGCAGGAGTGTTATTTCCCATCCACGTTGACTGGGGTCTCCCGATGAAGAAGTGAAGGATCTGATTGTGGAATGAGGTACAGAGTCCTAAATTTTGAAGCTTGGTAATAGAATTGAGGGGATGATGGTTTTGAATGCTGAGTGCAGTCAATAAACAACAGCCCGACATAGATATTGCTGTTGTCTAGGTGGTCCAAGGGCAAGTGTAGAGCCAATGAGTCCACTGTAGATAGGTTGTGGTGGTAAATTGTAGGGGATCCAGATCCTTGCTCAGGCAAGAGTTAATTCCAGCCATGACCAGCCTCTCAAACAATTCATTACTGGGTGGTAGTCATTGAGACATCTTATCCTGCTTTTCATGGGCACCAAATTGATTGATGCCTTTTTGAAGCAGGTGGTAACCTCCAATTCCTGCCCGTTGTTTGGCACAGGTTTCCAGCAGTGTACCTACCCGGTACACCATTGGTGTTTGATGCCTTGCGAGGGCATACCCTCTTGAAAGATGTTCTGGCATCAGCCGCTGAGACGGATTGTACAGGGTTACCTGTAGCTGCAGGGATTCTCACAGATATAGCCTAATTCCACCTTTCAAAGTGTGGCGCATTAAAGGTATTCAGCTTCTTGGAGAGTGAAGCACCAAGCCCATATATGATATTAGTTTTAAACCCTGCCATAGCTTCTGTGCATGTGATTGTGTCCCAAACTTCACTTAGAATTGATTTTTCATCAGTGGAAAGCACATCCTTGAATATTTTCTCTGGCCATTGGGCAATCTCCTCCCATGATGAATCTTGGAATACTGTTTACTTCAGAGCCTGATGTTGCCCGTGCAACTGGAAAAGGTCAACCAACACAGCCGTCTAAGAGTTACTAGGGCCTCAATGCTAGAAATATTGACTTGGAGGGAGAGGGCTGATACCAGTTTACTTATCATTTCAGTGAATTTGAAAGATTTTGCAGCAAAATATTGGTGGTATCTTTCCATTTCATCATGGTACTTGTTGGAGTTAATTCAGATCTTAACAGTATGTAGGATAGGGGACACTGTAACCTGGCAGACCATGAGTTTTGGGCGAGCTCTAAGGTCTTGATTTTCAATTACCCTTTCCTTTAATCAACCAAAAGTTGTGCTGGGTTTTCTTGTATGACTGAGCATGAGTCCCAGTGGACAAATCCTCTCACATCCTTGATGCAAGAGCTAGGTGGATACAAATCTCTGGAAGGTGTATTTGTTCAAGGGAGAATTAGAAAAGCTGATCAATGAGGTTTATTCTTGATGATATAATCAATGACCAGTTTTATTTAGAGAGGCATCTACAAAACCTCAAGGCAACGTCCTTAGTCCTGGTGGTGCCGGAACTATGAGGTTGAAAATTAGTCATCAACACCCAACCATGGCATGTAGCGTTAGATACAAGGCCAATCTCTGCTGAATCTGATTCTTACCAACATCATAGTACAAGAGGATCTGCAGAAGCTGGAAATCCAGAGTAACACATTCAAAATGCTAGCAAAACTCAGCTTAACAGGCAACATCTATGGAGAGGAATAAACAGTTAATGCTATGAGCTGGGACCCTTCATCAGGAGGGTCTCTACACCACCACAACTACACACTTGTCACTCTCTATTTAAGAAAATTCTACCTCTGACATCTGCCTATACTTTCCTTCAAACACCTTAAAGTATGCTCCCTTGTGTTAGCCATTTCCACCCTGCGGGGAAAAAAGTCTCTATCTGTTCACTCTATCTATGTCTATTGTCATTTTGTTTATGTCTAGCAAGTCACCTGTCATTCTCTGTCTTTCCAAAGAGAAAAGCCCTAACTCACTCAGCCATACTTTCTAATCCACGCAGTATCCTGTTAAATCTCTAGAGCTTCCTATAATAAGGTGACCAGATACCAGGAGTGGCATAACCAGAGTTTTACAGAGTTGCAACATTACCTTATGGCGCTTGAATTCAGTGCCCGGACGAATGAAGGCCAACACACCATGCACCTTCTTAACACCCCTATCAACTTGCATGGGTGAATTTGAGGGATCAATGGACATGAATCCCAAAATCCCTCTGTTCCTTCACATTGTTAGGAACCCTGCCTTTAAAAAGAGAATGAAGGATGTGGGGCAGCAGCGGAAGAGCAGGAATAAATAGTGGTTGATTGTTAATAAATAGTGGCACAAGCTTGGTTAACACAATGTTTTTTTTCCCCTGTGATGTCTTAAATCCCTTGTCTCCACACCCTCCCCAGACTAGTTTTCCTAATTGACTACACATGAAGATTAAATCTGGATTACCCCAGGAGAGTTCAGTTGAAAGCTGTAGGCAACGGTTTCACAGCTTTATTAAAATCAGGGATATTTACTCCTTTCTATGTTCTTTGCTTCCTGTTTTATTTGAAACAAGTACAAAGGCAGACATTCTGGTGAATCAATAAGTCAGGGTGATTGTGAGCACTAGGATAGAGCAGGTAGAGAGTTGGATGAGCCATAATCGAAAGAGCAGGGTAGATGGGAATCCAAGCAGGAAATAATTTGAATAGTTATCTCCTGAGGTGTCAGTGGTTAGTTAAGCCAATTTCATTACCTTATTAATAATTAACATGCTGGAATGTAATTGGGAGTTGTTAAAGTTTGACTTGAACTGGATGTTGAAACAATAATTCATATTTTAAAAGAAAAATGATCGGCAATGCATCTTGATGCCAAGAAAGATTGCCAAAGTGTTGATCTTGGCCCTGTACATAAGTTCAGAATGAGGTAACCTTGTCATTCTGCTACCCCACATATCCCATTCCTAGTGGACAAGTTATCAATGACTATCAAATCCATCACTGTCCCCAAATTCCTTGTGTTCGCATCCTTTTAGAGACACGTTACCTTGTGACTCCGATTCATACATCCACAAGGGAGGTGACAGGTGCCTTATTCGCATTCCTGGGCATTGGCAATTAAATTGGAAAGTGCTTCAACCATTTAGCAGGTCAGGCAGCATAAATATTTAATTTATTTACATAGAGATTCAGTGTTCCCTTCTGGCCCAAAGAGCCACCAATTTAACCCTAGCCTAATTCCAAGACAATTTGCCATGACCAATTACCGACCAACTGGTATGTCTTTGGGCTCTGGAAGGAAACGGTAACACCTGGAGGAAACCCACATGCACGTGGGAAGAACGTACAAATTTTCTTACAGAGGGCACGTGAACTGAACTCCGAATCACGATGCCCCGAGCTGCAATAGTGTCACGTTTACCTCTACGCTTCCATGGGTTATGTGGACGACCCGTCAGAGGTAAAACTCTGTTTCCTTCTCCGCAGGTGCTGCCTGGCCTGCTGAGTACTCCTCCATTTCCAGTTCTTGTTTCAAAATTCCAGCATTGGCTACCTTTTTCCTTTCTCATCCTGCCAATTAAAACAATCTGCTTGTGCTGCCTTAAATAAAAAAACGACTGCTCCTGTGTGCAGATTGTGAGTGCGGGAACCCATTGTGACTGTCAGTACCAAGATTAGACAGGTACATGGATAGGAAATGTTTGGAGGTAAATGGGCCTTATGTGGGAAAATGGAGCCAGCTCAGACTGACACTGTGGTTGGTTTGGACAAATTGGACTGAAAAGCCTGCTTCATGCTGTTTTATTCTATTCACTCTATGGCACCAGGAATAATATCTTAAAGCGTGGCCACTGATACCCAGGAAGTGTATCATTAAATAAAAACAGAAAGTGCTGGAAGTACTCAGCAGGCCAGACAGCATCTGTTCAGAAAGAAATAAAGTTCAGCTCAATGTCCTTTCATCAGAGGGAGGAAAAGGGAGGAAAACAGGTACTTTGAAGTTGCAGAGAGGAGGAGGGGTGGAGGGCACCAAGGGAATGTCTGTGACAAGGTGGCGATCAGAAGACTCCGAATGACAAAGGCAGTGCTGGTGTCAGCTGAGACAGAGCAGTACAAGCTTAGACAGAACACATCTGTTCTGCCTGACAGAAAAATGAATAGAGGGGGATAAATGATATGAGAGGAGAGATAAAGAATACAATAATGGAGTTTATAGATGCAGAACACAATTGTGCCTGGAAATCTGAATTGAAAGAGCGTGTTGAAAATATCCACCAGCAGCTGCAAGGGAGAAAAACAAACTGCTTACAGGTGGATGACCTCACATGGGAATCAGCCAACTTTAACACAAGTTGGAAAGGCTGGTTATCTGAAATTATGTAGTTCAGAGTTTTGCAATATAATATAGCTGAATAACAGCTTGATAGGTCGTGAGGCCAACCTTTGGTACGTTCAAGATGTAGGTTTGTCACCTGGACAATTGGCTCACGTCATCTGCATTCTGGCCCTTTGACTGGGAAGTCAAAAGCTTTTGCATTCAGTCTTGGTTTCCACATGGTATTGAATCTCCTCCACTCCCAGACAACTTAAAATTCATCCAGTTAACCCTGATTCTCTTACCACAGATACTGGCCAACCTGCTACGTATATGAAGTATTTCCTATGCTTAATTAGATTCACTGCCTGCTTGAAATTAAATTGAGACTTTGAAGGTTTTTATGTAATGAGATAGGTGACAAAACTCACATGTTTTAAAGGTTGGTTCCTTGGCCAATGCTGCCATTCACTTCCTTGATGCTTCCCACTTGTCTGGCTAACTGGTTAGGGTTCCCCCTGTAGTTATGCAGAAAGCACAATCCATCATTTGTTGTCAGTGATAAAGTGATTTAGCTGTGACTATGAATGTATTTAACGACAGCTGGTGAATGGTTTGATTTTAGGAGTGGGAGTAATTGTCTTGGGAACCTCCAGCTCCGGAACATTGTAGACACAATTAGATCTCTTGCAGCATGATATACCTTTCTAAAGTGGCTCCCATTATTTCCTTACATGGGCTGATGTTTGAAATTGAGTAAGTTGTGATGTGAGATGAGATGAATCAAAAAGAAGAAAGATTTATTTTCTCTTCGTACCCAAGGAGTGTAATAGTGAGAGGAAGCCGCTTCTCTGGGGACTGGGGGAGGGGACCCAGTGGGAGGAGTATGTGGGTGATTGGCAGCTGGAGTCGGTGGAGGAGGGAATAGGAACAGAGTGATGGGGGTTGGTGTAGGTGTATGAAGAACTAAGTGGATGAGACGAGAAAAGGGAAATAGGGGGAGCAGTTTAGCTGAAATTTGAGAATTCAGTACTAACAGTGTCAGGTTGTAGACTAACCAGATAGATTATGAAGTGCTGCTCTCCCATGATTCTCTGAAGAATGTTATTGGACTTGGTGTTAATATTGCTTTATGATTACCACATTTAACAAGATGCAGCGAAAATCTTGTCTGGCATATTGTTCATACAGATCAAATCATTGCACTAGTTAATGTCCCAACCAGTGCAATAAGACCAGAGTGTTGCAGCATAGACTAAGTATAATTGTGTCAGATTTGAAAGCCTTTGAGATGATTCAGAAAAGAAAATTCAGAGGAGACAACCCTATGACTTTAAAGGTGGCAGCTGGAAAGAGGAAAGATTTGATGCTTATTTATTTGGATATTAATTTAGAGAAACAACATGCCCTTCTGGCCAAATGAGCCACCCAATGATACCATGTGACCAATTAACCCACTAACCCATACGTCATTGGAATTCAGAAACTGGAGTACCAGGAGGAAACCAACATGGTCGGAGAGAGCATGTACAAATTCCTTACAGACAATGGCAGGACTGAACACAGTCTGCTAGAGTTGTAATAGCACCATGCTAATCATTGCACTATTGTGCCACCCCTATAAATTGCAGTAGGCTGAAGAAAGAGTCAATATGCAAAACAATGTGACAGCTGTGACAGAGAGACTTGTAAAGCAAGTAAGATGGAATTTATTGGAACTGAGTTTATATCATCCAATAATCTACCAAACACAATGCTTACATTACTGAAGTTATGGATAAAACTATTAAGCAGTGTGTTAAACCTTATGTGGACATGCAGTACATATAACTGTAAAACAATTACAGCATGGAAACAGGCCATCTCGGCCCTTCTAGTCTGTGCCAAACTCTTACCCTATCCTATTTCCACCGACCTGCACTCAGCCCATAACCCTCTATTCCTTTCCTGTCCATATAGCTGTCCAATTTAACTTTAAACGACAACATAGAACCTGCCTCAACCAGTTCTGCTGGAAGCTCATTCCACACAGCTACCACTCTCTGAGTAAAGAAGTTTCCCCTCATGTTACCCCTAAACTTTTGTCCACTAATTCTCAACCCATGCCCTCGTGTTTGAATCTTCCCCAGTCTCAATGGAAAAAGTCTAACCACGTTAACTCTATCAATCCCCCTCATAATTTTAAACACCTCTATCAAGTCTACATACATGTCACAAAGAAGGCAACTACCCAGAATAAATAATGCAATATTTTCAAAGTCATGAGGCCTAATATCTCAGAGCAACTATTGTAGAATGGGCCAAACCAGTTATGGATGTGGGCTACTCGAGGAAACAATCCACTACAATTACTACTGCTTGAAGTAGATTCATCATAGATACCAAGAGCTGCTTGTAGACAAAACTTTATCAACTAAGTGAACAAGGCATTAAGTTAATTCAGAGATGGTTAAATTTACAAATGTATGTTGATGCATTTGGTTAACTGATGCTGAATTTTATATGTGCAAATAGTTGAATAGTTTTTATGGGTTTATTTCCATTTTCAAGGTGTCATCATATTTTAAGAAATGTAAGACATCCAGAAGTGATGCTGCTTCACAGGGCCACACTGGGTTCAATCCTGACCTCTACTCTTGTATGGTGTTCGCTCTAGTGTCCTCCCACATCCCAAAGTCACACATGTTCAGGGGTTAATGGCCACTGTAAGTTGTCCCTAGTGTGCAGGCGAGTAGGAGAAGGTTGGGGGAGTTGATGTGAATGTGGAGAGAACTTATAAAACAGGAATAGTAGGAATGGTGTGGTGAGGATTTGTGAACATACTGTAGCTAGGCAGGTGGAGACAACCCTTTGACAAAGAGGGATCAGTGCGCCAATATTCTTCAAATCCTGCATGTGTCTCTCTTGTGACATTGTTGTACTGGATACTGCAACTCAGATGAGAGCTGCTGCCTTCAATGAGGAAAGTTGCATGATGGTTAGGTATGGCGACTGCTCTGCACGTGACCGCAAGAAAACCACAGAGGATTGTGGGCACGGCTCAGCACATATTGAAAACCAGCCTCCACTTTATGGACTCTGCCTTCAATGCTCACTGCCTCAACAAAGCAGACAGCATAAATAAAGACCCCACCCATCCCAGACGTTCTCGGTTCTCCTCATTGGGAAAAGGGTACATAAACCTGTAAGTGTGTACCACCAGGGCTCAAGGACAGCTTCTACCCTGCTGTTGTAAAACAGTAGTTTCCGGGAAAGATAAAATGGACTCCTCATCTTATAATCTATCTCGTTAAGATCTTGCACCTTATTGTCTACCTGAGCGGTCCCCAACCTCCGGGCTGCAGAGCATGCGCTACCGGGCCGTGAGGAAATGATATGATTTGGTGATATGAGTCAGCTGCACCTTTCCTCATTCCCGTCACGCCCACTGTTGAGCTTGAACACACGTGAGGTCATTTCCTGCGCGTCATCAATGTCAGCGCGGGAAGGAGATCAACTCCTCGAGCTTGCAAATGACGACGGGCTGAAAAGTATGTTTGACATAACATCCCTGCCAGCGTTCTGGATCAAAGACAAGGCTAAATATCTTGAGATAGCCACAAAAGCACTGAAAACGTTGCTTCCATTTCCAACATATTTCTTCAATGAATGCAACGAAAACTAAATTGCGGAATAGACTGGACATAAGGAACCCCCTTCGAGTATCGCTGTCTCCCATCACCCCTCGATAGGACCGTCTTGTTGCAGGAAAACAAGCCCAGGGCTCCCACTGATTCAGTGATATTGGTGCGTTGCAATGATTTTATGTGTTCATACAGGGAAAATATGTGCTGTGTGTTTAATATCCAAACGTTACTTAAAATGTTATGATGCTATTGTCTTATAGGTGACTTATATAACCATATAACAATTACAGCACGGAAACAGGCCATCTCTGCCCTTCCAGTCTGTGCCGAACGCTTACTCTCACCAAGTCCCATTGACCTGCACTCAGCCCATAACTCTCCATTCCTTTCCTGTCCAAATAGCTATCCAATTTTTCTTTAAATGATAATATGAACCTGCCTCCACCACATCTACTGGAAGTTCGTTCAACACTTACTTCAAGTTCCCCTGTCCTCCCCGATAATTGACTTATCACTATATTCATGCGAGGAAAATATGCGCTGTGTGTTTAATATTAAATTTGTTAGATAAGACCTTTTAGAAACAAAATTGAGTGTATTAGCCACTTATCACCTATATTCCGGTCGTGATTAACACCTCCTCCCTCCAAACAGAATCGCCAAAAACGATTTGAGGAAAAAAAAATCGGCACGTACACACATGCGCACTGGTGCCCGCGCAAGTCTTCATGGTCATTCTAGTCTTTTCGGGGTAAACACAACGTATTTGTCTGCTACTCTTGTCCGTTGGCAACCGTACTCACCCCCCCCCAACCCCCAGGTCGGCCGGTCCGGAAGAATATTGACAACAATAAACCGGTCCGCGTTGCAAAAACGGTTGGAGACCCCCGGTCTACCTGCACTGCACACACTCTGTAGCTGTTACACTTTGTTCAACATTCTTAATGTTGTACCTTGATTCTACTTTGATGAACAATGTAATGATTTGATCTGTACGAACAGTATGAACAAGCAATACAAGATTTCACTGTATCTTGGTCTGCCTGAGGCCTCCGTCAGTGCTGATCACGGATATTACACCCTATTTGTCTAGAAACGCAAGCCTAGGCAGTACAATATGGAGAGCAAGCTGTTGCTAATACAGCAAGCTCCCCCTCTCCACATATCTGATGAAACTAAAGGAACGGTAGAGACCGATACAATTTGGTACCAGAAATGTTGCAGGATTTGCCAGTCAGCATTGAACTCAATAATATATCGGACTGACATAGGGAGTCCAGCTCCGGATTTTTCCCTCCGGGTTTACTCCCAAAGCCTTCCCCATGAGTGGGTATAGCCACAAGGCAGCGGAGGTTTGGGATCTGTGTTTTTCTTCTCCTAGATGAGCTGCCAACCACAGCTGACGAGTCCCATCTGCCCGAAGCGACAGGTTTTAAGGCACCAGTAGCCCACCTTTGCCTCTTCTCCAGTCAGTAGAAATAGTTCCGCCGGGGTTAGTAGCTAAGCCACACATGAAGGCCGGGAGCTGGACATGGTGGTCAGAGGGTATTTGAGGTGTACACTATTGGGAGCATTTAATAGGTAGTGGGAGCTTGTCCCCATTACCACCCTTGGCAAAAACAACCTTAAAGAACCAACTGTATCTTGGTACACATGACATTAATAAACCAATGCCAATACCCTACCAATATAGATGGCGGCGGGCCACACCTGCGCAGCCCTCCAGTGAAAAATGATGTTGTATCTGTTAAATAGGGGCCGTGGACAATTCTGATTTGATGGAAATGGACATGAAAGCACAGAGGAACATCTGGAGAAAGTTCTGAAACGCCCGTTTGGCGACCGAGAAGGAGGTCGAATCATTCGGCCAGAGATGGCGCTCAGTACTCGGTGTCGGAGAGCTGATCAGAGCTCGAAGTTTTCCAATGACTCAGAGTCGGATTGTGGTCGGCATGGCAGGGAGAGTTTTTCTTCCTTCTCCTGTCTGCGTGAGATGTGGGACATTTCCTATTTTCAATCTGGGAACCCATGTTTTGGTAGACATTCTGGTAGTGTAGTGGTTAGCACAATGCTGTTACAGTTCAGGGCTTTCCAGAGTTCAGAGTTCAATTCTGGCATTGTTCTGTAAGGAAGCTCTGTACCTCCTCCTCATGGAGTGTGTGAAATTTCTCCGATTTCCTCCCACAGTCCGGAGATGTACCACGTAAGTTAATTGGTCATGGTGAATTGTCCTGTGATTAGGTTAGGGTTAATCGGAGTTTTGGGGTTGCTGGGGTAGCGTAGCTCGAAGGGCCAGAAGGGACCGCTGCCCTGTAACAGTAAATAAATACATACTGTAAATAAATAAAACTTCTTCATGTATTATTAGTCTTCATCATGTAATAATATGCAATGTTTATTCCAATGCACGTATCACCAGGATCAAGGACAGCTTCTACCCCACCTTTAAATAGTTCCCTAGTATGATAAATTGGACTCTTGACCTCACAACCTACCTTGTTACATTCTTGTACATTATTGTTTACCTGCACTTCACTTTCTTGGTCGCATTTACAGTTAATTCTGCATTATTAATGTTTTACCTCAATGCATAGTGTAAGATCTAATCTGCATGAACAGTATGTAAGATAAGTTTTTCACCTCGATGCATGTGACAATTATAAACCAATTTGAAATTCAATTCCAAATCTAATGTTCTGTTCTGTCCTATATATTTGCTGAAGTAACCTGCAACACAAAGAAATCTACTAGCACAATTCCCCTAATTCACCTCTACTGCCATCGTTCAGTTTGATGCATTTCATTTATAGTTTGACTTGGTGCTTGTTATTTACAGTAGGTGCGACGAACCCCTGAAATTTCACCCATGAAACACCAAACTGGTACCGTCTGAGAACATCTTATAATATGGTGCTTGTGTTTTTGATGCAACCTGTACTGGGTCAGTCTGTTTCTCCCATTTTAACTCCCCTGTGTATTTTCCAGCATTATGCACTTCTTCCCAGAAGAGTTTGGAAAAAGTTGTCTAAATTCAAATAAAAACTGCAAAAAACATATGATAGAGGCAGACCTCTTGAAGGCTCTTTGACCTGAAACATTAATTGTATTTCTGGAGATGCTGCTTGACTGGCTGAGCACTTTCAGTACTTTTTCCTCTTTCAGGAAAAATTCTCTTCTTCAAATTTAAATTTTACATATTGAGCCATTCTCAATAATAGAGCTGGCATTAACTTGTTAGGCTGAACAGTCTCCTATAATGTAAAGAAATAAAGTAATTTTGTGTGGGTATGAAATTAGTAGCCAGAAAAGAACAGATATGTAGGTTGGAGGAAATATCCCTGTTGATAGTAGATTTCTGTATCAGTAGGACATCAAATCAATGATTTGAGTTGCACAACTCTATTAACAGTTGTAATGGGAATATTCAGTGGTCAGAATGCTTTGCAGTCTTCAAAGCAGAGCAATGTTTGTAAGGAAGACAGTAAATCAGCTGCAAATCATTCCTCTAAATCTTCTCCATGAAACTGTAATTTAAAAATGAGCTTGAATCTCAAATGCACGCAGAGAATGCCTCTGTGAGGTTGTGCAGAAAGCATGCCATAGAGAGAGGCATGAAAATGAGATCTTTTTTGCCTTGTTCCTGAGAGGAAAGCTTCAATAAACAACACAATTAGAGTGCAATTAAAGTAAGAGTGAACAGTATCTGCACATCTGTCCCTGCGAGGCTGGGCCATCTTCATTTCAGCAAGGGAAGGCAGTCATGTCTTTTGCTCAGCGGTATAAAAGAGATAAGGCAGGTTTGCAAAGAAAAGACAAATATTTTGAATGTGTTTTTGCGAATGCAATTTTGTCAGCCTGGTTTTTGGAGGCAAACTTGAGAGAAGCTGAGTAAGAGCAGAAGTTGGTGGTAAGGAAAGGATGGTGCAAGAATTTGTCTTTAATAGATAGTGTTAAACCTAATTGTGTTGGATATCAAAGTTTAAAGTTCAAACTAAACGTATTATCAAAGTACATATATGTCACCATATACTATCTTGAGATTGATTTTCTTGCAGGCTTTTACAGGAAAATAAAGAAATACAATAAGGTTATGAAAAACTATACATAAACAAAGTCAGACAAACAACCAATAGACAAAAGGCAAATCGTACAAGTAATAAAAAAAAATAAAAATATAATACTGGGAACGTGATTTGTAGCATCCTTGAGAGTCAGTTCAGTATTGAGGTGATTGAAGTTATCCACACTGGTTTTGGAGCCTGATGGATGTAGGGTAATAACTACTCTTGAACCTGGTGGTGTGGGATCTCTTGTAAGGCCCCTGTACCTTCTGCGCAATAGTAGTAGTGAGAAGAGAGCATGCTCTAGATGCTAGGGGTCCTTGATGATGGACGTTCCCTGTCTTGTGGCAGCTCTCCTTGTAAATATACTTAATGATGGGGGGGCAGGGGGGGCTTTGCCTGTGATGGGCTGGAGCATATCCATTACTTTTTGTAGACCTTTACAATCGTGGGCATTGGTGTTTCCATACCAGGTCAGAATACTCTCCACTGTTGGTCAAATTTTAGATGACATGCCACATCTATGCAAACTTCCAAGAAAGTAGAGGTCAGTAGTAGCCACCACCATTTTAAATGAACTAAATCCAAGCAATAAAACCTGACAGTTAGGCACATGTTTAGTGTGAATGAATCCGTCATGCTGTACATTTTTCATATTCATTCACTGTTTGAGGTTTGTTGAAGCCGGTATTTATCGCTCATCCTGAAATGTACTCGAGCAGTTGCAAGTGAGCCATTTTTTTTGAGTCAGTCCAGTGTTTCTGATGAAGTGCTGTTGGAAGGAAGTTTCAGGATTTGGCCAGTTGTGATGAAAGGACGATAGGCTTGATGGGGAGGGGGGATATGATTTGGAGGTGATCCTGGAGGTGTTAGTGTTCCCATGTTGCTGCTGCCTCTGTCAGTCCGAGGTCATTGGATGGAATATCCTGTTGCATTTTCATCTACAATTTCTAGACATTATTGAATTTCAAGAGAGACATTAGACAAGGGTATGTTTTCTCACCTGATTTATTTAATGTGTACAGTCAAACAATATTTCAAAAATAAGAGACATCTTGTGTCATAGTCTGGTCCGTAAAGTCCATATTCCGGTTCATGATCTGGTCCATCGACCCTTGCTCCAGGTTTTCCTGTCTACCCTGTTTCTGTTCTTGTTGAGCTCTAATTGAGGCAGCTGATGCTCATTGGGGCTGGCTGCATAAATACCTTCAGAGACCAGGGCGTGGTGCTGGATTGTTCTTGTCCTTACTCCTTGTATCCCTTCCTCTGCCTTTTGTTTCCTCACCTGAAGCCCTGCCTTGTCTTGCCGGTAACTCTCGCCTCACCTGAAGTTCTGTCTTGCCTTGCTTTGCCTGTAGCCTTGTCTTGTCTTGCTGTCCGATCCTGCAGCCACTCCGTACCTAGCTCCCTTCCTGTCCCTTGCCTCTGCCCAGGTAATCCAGGCCGTTTTGCTGTTACCTGGGGTTGGTTCTGTCCCTTCCTGTTCCTTGCCTCTGTCGGGTGGTGATCCGCACCCTGCCCAGGTGATCCGCCTCAAGTCTCCTGCCTCCAGCCTCGCCTCAAGTCTCCTCCCTCCAGCCTCCAGCCTCGCTTCAAGTCTCCTCCCTCCAGCCTCCAGCCTCGCTTCAAGTCTCCTCCCTCCAGCCTCCAGCCTCGCCTCAAGTCTCCTCCCTCTAGCCTCGCCTCGCCTCAAGTCTCCAGCCTCCAGCCTCGCCTCGCCTCAAGTCTCCAGCCTCCAGCCTCGCCTCGACTCGCCTCAAGTCTCCTGCCTCCAGCCTCCAGCCTCGCCTCAAGTCTCCTCCCTCCAGCCTCCAGCCTCGCCTCACCTCGCCTCCAGCCTCCAGCCTCACCTCGCCTCCAGCCTCCAGCCTCGCCTCGCATCCAGCCTCCAGCCTCGCCTCGCCTCAAGTCTCCAGCCTCCAGCCTCGCCTCGCCTCAAGTCTCCAGCCTCACCTCGCCTCGCATCTCCAGCCTCCAGCCTCGCCTCACGTCTCCTTCCTCCAGCCTCGCCTCGCCTCGCGTCTCCTGCCTCCAGCCTCACCTCGCGTCTCCAGCCTCCAGCCTCGCCTCACTTTGCGTCTCCCTCCTCCAGCCTCGCCTCGCCTCGTCTCCAGCCTCCAGCCTCGCCTCAAGTCTCCAGCCTTGCCTCAAGTCTCGAGCCTCCAGCCTCGCCTCGCGTCTCCCGCCTCCAGCCTCGCCTCGCCTCGCGTCTCCCGCCTTCAGCCTCGCCTCGCCTCGCCTCGCGTCTCCTGCCTCCAGCCTCGCCTCGCATCTCCTGCCTCCAGCCTCGCGTCTCGCCTCGCCTCCAGCCTCCAGCCTCACCTCAAGTCGCCTGCCTCCAGCCTCCAGCCTCGCCTCAAGACTCCTGCCTCCAGCCCCCTTGCCTCGCCTCGCCTCAAGGCTCCTGCCTCCAGCCTCGCCTCGCCTCAAGTCTCCAGCCTCCAGCCTCGCCTCACCTCACCTCCAGCCTCCAGCCTCACCTCGCCTCCAGCCTCCAGCCTCACCTCGCGTCCAGCCTCCAGCCTCGCCTTGCCTCAAGTCTCCAGCCTCCAGCCTCGCCTCGCCTCAAGTCTCCAGCCTCGCCTCGCCTTGCATCTCCAGCCTCCAGCCTCGCCTCGCCTCGCCTCGCCTCGCATCTCCAGCCTCCAGCCTCGCCTTGCCTCGCATCTCCTGCCTCCAGCCTCGCCTCGTGTCTCCTGCCTCCAGCCTCGCCTGCCTCACGTCTCCTGCCTCCAGCCTCACCTCACCTCGCGTCTCCTGCCTCCAGCCTCGCCTCGCCTCGCGTCTCCAGCCTCCAGCCTCGCCTCGCCTCTCCAGCCTCCAGCCTCGCCTCGCCTTGCGTCTCCAGCCTCCAGCCTCGCCTCGCCTCGCGTCTCCTGCCTCGCCTCGCCTCACATTTCCAACCTCCAGCCTCGCCTCGCCTCGCCTCGCCTCTCCTGCCTCCAGCTTCGCCTCACCTCGCGTCTCCAGCCTCCAGCCTCGCTTCGCCTCAAGTCTCCAGCCTCCAGCCTCGCCTCGCCTTCGGCCTCCAGCCTCGCCTCGCCTCGCGTCTCCTCCCTCCAGCCTCGCCTCACCTCGCATCTCCTGCCTCCAGCCTCGCCTCGCCTCGCGTCTCCTGCCTCCAGCCTCGCCTCACCTCGCGTCTCCTGCCTGCAGCCTCGCCTCAAGTTTCCAGCCTCCAGCCTCCAGCCTCGCCTCGTCTCTAGTCTCCAGCCTCGCCTCGTCTCCTGCCTCCAGCCTCGCCTCGCGTCTCCAGCCTCCAGCCTCGCCTAACTTTGCGTCTCCCGCCTCCAGCCTCGCCTCGCCTCATCTCCAGCCTCCAGCCTCGCCTCAAGTCTCCAGCCTTGCCTCAAGTCTCGAGCCTCCAGCCTCGCCTTGCCTCGCGTCTCCTGCCTCCAGCCTCGCCTCGCCTCGAGTCTCCCGCCTCCAGCCTCGCCTCGCGTCTCCCGCCTTCAGCCTCGCCTCGCCTCGCCTCGCGTCTTCTGCCTCCAGCCTCGCCTCGCATCTCCTGCCTCCAGCCTCGCGTCTCGCCTCGCCTCCAGCCTCCAGCCTCACCTCAAGTCGCCTGCCTCCAGCCTCCAGCCTCGCCTCAAGACTCCTGCCTCCAGCCCCCTTGCCTCGCCACGCCTCAAGGCTCCTGCCTCCAGCCTCGCCTCGCCTCAAGTCTCCAGCCTCCAGCCTCGCCTCACCTCGCCTCCAGCCTCCAGCCTCGCCTCGCGTCCAGCCTCCAGCCTCGCCTCGCCTTGCATCTCCAGCCTCCAGCCTCGCCTCGCCTCGCATCTCCAGCCTCCAGCCTCGCCTTGCCTCGCATCTCCTGCCTCCAGCCTCGCCTCGCGTCTCCTGCCTCCAGCCTCACCTCACCTCGCGTCTCCTGCCTCCAGCCTCGCCTCGCCTCGCGTCTCCAGCCTCCAGCCTCGCCTCGCCTCTCCATCCTCCAGCCTCGCCTCGCCTCGCGTCTCCAGCCTCCAGCCTCGCCTCACCTCGCGTCTCCTGCCTCGCCTCGCCTCACATTTCCAACCTCCAGCCTCGCCTCCCCTCTCCTGCCTCAGCTTCGCCTCACCTCGCATCTCCAGCCTCCAGCCTCGCTTCGCCTCGCGTCTCCTGCCTCCAGCCTCGCCTCGCCTCGCGTCTCCTGCCTCCAGCCTCACCTCACCTCGCGTCTCCTGCCTCCAGCCTCGCCTCGCCTCGCGTCTCCAGCCTCCAGCCTCGCCTCGCCTCTCCATCCTCCAGCCTCGCCTCGCCTCGCGTCTCCAGCCTCCAGCCTCGCCTCACCTCGCGTCTCCTGCCTCGCCTCGCCTCACATTTCCAACCTCCAGCCTCGCCTCGCCTCTCCTGCCTCAGCTTCGCCTCACCTCGCATCTCCAGCCTCCAGCCTCGCTTCGCCTCGCGTCTCCTGCCTCCAGCCTCGCCTCACCTCGCGTCTCCTGCCTGCAGCCTCGCCTCAAGTTTCCAGCCTCCAGCCTCCACCCTCGCCTCGTCTCTAGTCTCGAGCCTCGCCTCGTCTCCAGCCTCCAGCCTCGCCTCGCCTCACCTCGTGTCTCCAGCCTCCAGCCTCGCCTCACCTCGCGTCTCCTGCCTCGCCTCACCTCACATTTCCAGCCTTCAGCCTCGCCTCGCCTCACCTCGCGTCTCCAGCCTCCAGCCTCGCTTCACCTCAAGTCTCCAGCCTCCAGCCTCGCCTCGCCTCCGGCCTCCAGCCTCGCCTCGCCTCGCGTCTCCTCCCTCCAGCCTCACCTTGCCTCGCATCTCCTGCCTCCAGCCTCGCCTCGCCTCGCATCTCCTGCCTCGCCTCACCTTGCCTCGCGTCTCCTGCCTCCAGCCTCGCCTCGCCTCGCATCTCCTGCCTCCAGCCTCGCCTCGCCTCAAGTCTCCAGCCTCCAGCCTCGCCTCACCTCGCCTCCAGCCTCCAGCCTCACCTCGCCTCCAGCCTCCAGCCTCGCCTCGCGTCCAGCCTCCAGCCTCGCCTCGCCTCAAGTCTCCAGCCTCCAGCCTCGCCTCGCCTCAAGTCTCCAGCCTCGCCTCGCCTTGCATCTCCAGCCTCCAGCCTCGCCTCGCCTCGCCTCGCCTCGCATCTCCAGCCTCCAGCCTCGCCTTGCCTCGCATCTCCTGCCTCCAGCCTCGCCTCGTGTCTCCTGCCTCCAGCCTCACCTCGCCTCGCGTCTCCAGCCTCCAGCCTCGCCTCGCCTCTCCATCCTCCAGCCTCGCCTCGCCTCGCGTCTCCAGCCTCCAGCCTCGCCTCACCTCGCGTCTCCTGCCTCGCCTCGCCTCACATTTCCAACCTCCAGCCTCGCCTCGCCTCTCCTGCCTCAGCTTCGCCTCACCTCGCGTCTCCTGCCTCCAGCCTCGCCTCACCTCGCGTCTCCTGCCTGCAGCCTCGCCTCAAGTTTCCAGCCTCCAGCCTCCAGCCTCGCCTCGTCTCTAGTCTCCAGCCTCGCCTCGTCTCCAGCCTCCAGCCTCGCCTTGCCTTGCGTCTCCTGCCTCCAGCCTCCAGCTTCGCCTTGCCTTGCGTCTCCTGCCTCCAGCCTCCAGCCTCGCCTCGCGTCTCCTGCCTCCAGCCTCCAGCCTCGCCTCGCGTCTCCTGTCTCCAGCCTCCAGCCTCGCCTCGCATCTCCTGCCTCCAGCCTCCAGCCTCGCCTCGCGTCTCCTGCCTCCTGCCTCCAGCCTCCAGCTTTGCCTCGCCTCCTGCCTAGCCTCTAGCCTGTAGACTCCAGCCTCCTGCCTAGCCCCAAACCTGAAGACTCCAGCCTCTAGCCTCTTGTCAAGCCAAGCCAAGTCTCTAGCCTCTAGCTTCTAGCCTGAATACTCCAGCCTCGTCCTGCCTGCCTGCCTGCCAAGTCTCATCCTTGCCTAGTTCTGGGGTCCGAGCCAGAGGCAAGACCCAGGTACTGGGCCTTGTCCAGTCTCTGGCTCAGAGTCCAAGCCCGGGCTCCTAACTCTCTTGTTCAGTCCTTTTCCAGGTTCCTGGTTTTCCTGTACATGTCCTTGCCATCACCCTGTATCCTTGTCCTGTCCCTAGTACTTCAGTGTCTGTGTCTTGCACTTGGGTCCGCTCACAGCCGTGCCCTTATGACGTCTTGGGAATCAAAGTTGGCGGTGAAAACATCAATAATTTCAGATATGCAGATAACACTGTGTTAATTGCAAGTACGGAGGAAGAACTACAAAACTTAATTGATATAATTGTTGAAGAAAGTGCAAAAATGGGTCTATCTAACAATTGCAAATAGACAATGTATGGTGATATCCAAAAAGAAGGGGAATCCTATCAGCAGGATGAGAATAAATGGGGAAGACATAAAACAAGTAAAGAACCTTTGCTACTTAGGAAGCTGGGTGACATCAGATGGCAGGTGCGACATGGACATCAGTAGAAGAATAGGGATGATAAAAGACACCTTGACAAGAATGAAGAGTATACTGACCAATACTAAACTAGGCATGACAACCCGCCTCAGAGTACTGAAATGTTACATTTATCCAGTTATGTTATATGTCGCAGAATGTTGGACAATATCTAGTAACATGAGGAAACGAATTGTAGCAGCAGAGATGTGGTTTTTGAGGAGGATGCAAAGAATATCATGGATGAAATGAATATCTAACGAGGATGTCATGAACAGAGTAAACACAAAAAGAGTAATAATGTATGAGATCATGAAAAGGCAATGTAATTTCATTGGACGTGATTAGGAAAGAGGAGTTAGAATGCACGGTAATTATGGGAAAGATTGAAGGGAAGAAAGCAAGAGGAAGGCAAAGACAAATGATGATGGAGACAGCAGCCAGAGAACTGGAATTGAATACCAATGAATTGATCCACTTGACCCGAAACAGGAGTGTGTGGGCAATGGCAGTCAAAGCTCAAACAGGGCATGGCACCTGATGATGATGATGATGATGATGATGATGTTGATGATGATGATGATGATGATTTAGTTTGCCTTATGATACTAACCTGCTGGGTGATACTGGGGGAGTATCTGTCTAATACAGCCCTCAATCCAGTTTTCACAGATCCAGATCAGATTCCAAGAAAATATCCATTTATCCCCAAGTTCAGTAGAGCCCATTTTCACAATGAAAAATAAGCGCATTTATATTAACTGTTGGAGCACAAGTGGAGGTTGTTGGTCTAAGCTTCCTTTTGGGGAAAATGTGTCTAATTAATTTCCTTCCCTCTTCTTTCCCCACAGTTCTGCAATTTTCATCCTTCAAGTATCTATTCAACTCTCTTCAGAAACATAAATTGGAATCTCTTTCCACTTGGGGGGTTTGTTCAAGATTCAAGGAATTTTGGGCTTCATTATGTCACTAGAAACTCAATGAGATACTTTTGGGGTGAGGTCATTATTGTTTTGCTGGAAAATGTGGCAATCAATTTGCACATAGTGACATATGGCCAAGGACAATGGGAGGATTATCCAGCTAATATTTTCTAGTAGTGGTAAGTTTGGTCTATCAGCCAGCATTATGTTTGAGATTGCCTTAAATAAAAGCATGGAATATTTAATTCTCACCTAAGTGAGTAACATTTTATTCAAACTAAAAGGGCAATGATATACAGCAGTTCCCTGTTGCTGCATGATTTTACCCCGAAATGCAACAACCTCAAAGCTCTGGAACAATGCTGCTATAATCTGAACTAACTTGGCTTTTTGTCTTTTATCATTGTTCAAAATATGGAAGGGAGAAGCGATAAGTTTGGGAATACAAGTGGTAAGGCTTACAGACTTGTACATGCCTTAGTGGAGTGATGTGTGAAGTTCCTTTCAGTTCAGATTCAGATTTATTTATGATAGTCATAGTCATAGTCATACTTTATTGATCCCGGGGGAAATTGGTTTTCGTTACAGTTGCACCATAAATAATTAAATAGTAATATGTAATATGTAAATTATGCCAGGTAAATTATCACAGGTATAATGAAACATACAGGGACATGTGTCGTTAGCATTAATAACCAATGCACCAAAGGATGTTCTGGGGGCAGCCCGCAATTGTTACCAAGCTCACAATGCTTGGCAGAACAACACAGAACTCACAAGTGACAAAACAACAGCAGCAAAATAAGCCCTATACCTCACTCTCACTCTCACTCTCACTCTCACTCTCACTCTCACTCTCACTCTCACTCTCACTCTCGCTCACACACACACATACACACACACACAAAGTCTGTCAAACCCAGGACAGGTCACCTTCAACCTCTAGCCTCCAATTAAGTCGGGTTTGCAGAGACTGGGCCTTCGACTTCCCCAGATGACTCACAGTGAATTGCAACCTCGGGCTCCAACCATCACGCATTGACTTCTGGATCTCCAATCAACCTTTGGGTTTGATCTTCGGAATCAACAGCAGAACACAGCAGGAGATCATTGTGGACTTCAGGCATGCCAGGAGTCACACTCATGTCCCTATCTACATCAACGGAACTGTAGCGGACCATGTATCAAACTTCAAATTCCTTGGTGTCCACACTTCTGAGAATCTCACCTGGTCTTTGAACTCCTCCATCCTGATCAAAAAGGAACAACAGCACCTTCATTTCCTGTGTAGCATGAGAAAAGCTCACCTCTGTCCCGGGATACCGATGGATTTTTACCGCTGTACCATTGAGAGCATACTCACCAACTGCATCTCAGCGTGGTATAGCAATTGTCCCGTATCAGACCACAAAGCACTCCAGCGTGTGGTGAAAGCTGCCCAGTGGATTATCGGCACCCAGTTGCCCACCATTGAGAACATTTATCATAAACGCTGCCTGGGCAGGGCAAAAAGCGTTATCAGGGATGCATCTCACCCTAACCATGGAGGTTTTACTTTCCTGCAATCTTGTAGGCGCTACAGGAGCCTCCGCTCCTGGACCAGCAGGCACAGGAAGAGCTTCTTCCTTGAGGTTGTCACACTGCTGAACCTTTCATCACAGCGTTAAGCAGTATTGCATCCTTATTGTACTGTCTCAGTACTTTTATATTTGTGTGCTGTAGCACTTTTTTTATTCCCAGTTATTTTGTAAATAACACTATTCTTTGCATTTCTGGTCAGATGCTAAATACATTTTATTGGCTTTGTATCTGTACTCGGCACAATGACAATAAAGTTGAATCCAATCTAATCTAATGGAACCTGGAATCCAGGCCTCAATCTCCAGACTCACTGATGATGGGACCCCCAGACAATAGGCTCAAATTCCAGTTCTGCTGACGCGTGTAATTTTGTTGGTCATCAGTCCTTATGTCCCCTGTCTGCATGAAACCCCCAAATTCGTTGTTGACTCATTTGATCTGAGGTGGCCATTAGCCCTTGGCTTCGCTAGTCTGCTGGCCTGACATATGACCACAAATATTCTTCAGTCTATTTTCACGTCACCGGCCTTCAAGCATGGAATGTAGAGTCAAGCAGATAATTAAACACTGGCCTGTCCTCTAACTCCCCCACATCCCTTATCCTTGAACCCTGGCCTGACCCCTAACTCCCCCCTCTGTTCCCAAAACCATCGCTACATAGCAGAGCCAACAAATAGAACAGCTAAGCCTGAGCTGTGATCTCGACAGCTTTGCGTTGCTGCATGCCTTACTAAATAAACAGGGAGGGAACTCAAAGCATCCTTTATTATAGAGTAATGCTCAATTTAACTGCAATGTCAGGATACAACAATGCAACAAAACCATACGTGGTGAAATAAGGAAAAAGAAGGCGACAGAGGGAGATGATTACTAGAAGTTAGAGAAGCCAATGTTCATTAGATTAGATTCAACTTTGTTGTCATTGTGCCGAGTGCAGATACAAAGCCAATGAAATGCAGTTAGCATCTAACCAGAAATGCAAAGAATAGTGTTATTTACAAATGTTGTTCATGTTGTTAGATTGGAGAGTACCAAGCCAAGATGGGAGGTGTTGCTTCTCTAATCTGCATGTAGCCTCTACTTGGCAGCAGCTGATGCAGTGGTCAGGCAAGTGAGTGTGGGAATGGGAATGGAATTAAAATGTTTGGTCACAAGGAGACCTTACTTGATGAAAACTGAACTTACCCCCCCCCCACCCCAATCTGTACTGGTTATTATCAGTGTGGAGATGGCCACACTGAGAGCAAGAGATGTAATACATGACACCAGTGGTTTCACCTGTGAGGGTTTGTCTCACCTGGAAGGACTGTTTATGTCTCTGAAGTGTGGGGGCAGGAATAACCTTTAGTATATTTTCAAGGGTAAGTGCCTGGGGGGAGATTGGTGGGGAGGAGCATGCAGACATCGAGGTCAAATCGAGAGTAATTCCTGTGGAAAGCAAAGAGGGAAAGGGGGGGAATATGTGCTTGATGGAGGGGTGTTGTTAGAGATGAGCTTGTGAGACATCCAGACACATCTTCCCCTTTTCTCTGCCTTCTGCATGCTGTAGGATTTGTTCCTTCTAGTCTTTTGTGTATTGCTTCAGATTTCCAGCATTTGCAGTCTCCTGTGTCTCCAAGGAACTGCAAGATGTTCTTTCTTTATTGTTACTGAATGGGGCCAAAAATACAATATTGTCGTTAAGTATCAAATAGAGAGTTGGCAGATTTTGAATTATTACTGTACAGCCCTTGTCTTTACACCCTTCTGTACATGTACTTCACCATTTTTTAATCTTTGTGATAAGGGCCTTGAACTTCACTACTATAGTTCAATAGTATACCCACATCAACACACTGTAGCTTCCATGGACAGCTGTCTGATGTAATAGCCAGGGAGTCATCTTTAGGAGGAGGAGCTTAGGAGAAGGCAATGGCACCTAACGGCGATTCCTTTGCTTGGATCTTCATAAATAAATCTCTATTTCCATCTTTAAAATCTCTATTTTTCCCTTTCAGGGTTCTTTTGAAGACCCTGGCCTGGAGTAACATGCTGACTTCGGTTCTTTGTGGGAATGGGACCCGCATCTTGGGATCTCACGACTGGCCATTGTTCGAAATGCCAAGGATGCGACCTAAGAACTTTGCTCGCCTTCAGGGGTCCATGATCTCGTGGCTCTGGAAACGGGCGGACCGAAGGATAGTGTCTCTACAGGAAATCGATGTATTGTGGGAGACGGAAAATCGAAAGCAGCAAGCTGGCTGCTGGCTATGTGTCCAGAGATCCGAGATTTTTGGGCACAGAGCTCGGAAAAAGCGACGCAACGGACTTTTAACATCATAAATCAGCGAGTTGTTTGTTATGTCTCTCCTCTCACTGTGAAATGGAGACTTCTCTTTTTCCCTTATTAGGGAGAGAGAGAGCCTGTGGTATGTCCAATACTAGGTGAATGAGTATTCATTGGGGTACTGCAAGTCTGTGTCTTTGCTGATGCTTTGCTGCACGCCTGAGTGCTTGGTGGTGGGTGCCATTGCTTTTTTTTGCTGGTGGGGGCGGGGGAATTGTTGTTTGCTGCCACTTACGCGTGGGAGGAGTGGAGCTGGGCGGCTTTGGGATTTTAACATTTAACTGTCATTCATTGTTTGGGGGTGGTACTCCATTTTCATGGATAGTTGCAAAGAGAAAGTAGTTCAGGATGCATATTGTATACATTTCTCTGGCATTAAGTGTACCTTTGAAACCGTAGTCTGTTGGACCATACAGTCAGTGGCAGTAGACTATTTCATCTGGGAAAGAGGGTGTTATATTTGGTTGGATAATACCAGAGGAAATTCAAAAACTCATGGGTCATCCTCCATCCAAATTCCAACTACCTTCTGTTTCATTCTCGTCCCTGTGAAACTATGACCACAGAAAATAAAAAAAGTTAATGCTCCCAACAAGCCCGTAGTGTTGTCCTGCTCCTCTTTTTTTTAATGGTTGTCTTCTTCCTTTGCAGTGAGCTTACCAGGGAGTGCACTGTGTGATTAATTTCATCAGGAAGTACATTTATTCACTAAGGTTTGAAACGATTTCAATATATACACCCAGTGTCCACTTTATTAGGTAGCTCCTGTATGTTTGTGGTCTTCTGCTGCTGTAGCCCATCCAGTTCAAGGTTTGACTGGTTGTGCATTCAGAGATGCTCTTCTGCACACCACTGTTGTAATGCATGGTTATTTGAGTTTCTGTCGCCTTCCTGCCAGTTTGAACCAGTTTGGCTATTCTCCTCTGACCTCCGTTATTAACAAGACATTTTTGCCCACAGAACTGCCACTCACTGAATGTTTTAATTTTGTTTTATTTTAACCATTCTCTGTAAACTCTAGAGTCTGTTGTGTGTGAAAATCTCAGGTGATCAGCAGTTTCTGAGATACTGAAACCACCTCTTCTGGCACCAACAATCATTCTATGATCAAAGTCACTCTGGTCGCATTTCTTCCCCATTCTGATGTTTGGTCTGAACAACATCTTTTGACTATGTCTGCATGCTTTCATGCAGTGAATTGCTGCCAGATGATTGGCTGATTAGGTATTTGCTTTAATAACCAGGTTTACAGGTGTAGCTAATAAAGGGGCCACTGACAGTACTTTATTGAGACCACCTAAAGTACTAGCAGGTAAAAAGACCTGCTATCTTATTTCATTTATTGCTGCTGACCTTTCTGAACTGCTGAGACCTCATACTCGCCGATTCACACTCTCAACCACTTTTTTGTTTGTTGCCATTCACATAAACAATTTGATTCAGTCCCAGGCCAAGGCAGCGTATTCCTGCTGAAAGTCAACAAATGTTATCCTTTCTTTCCAAAGTAGCCCAAGTGTCCCCTCAGATGTCACTTCACATCAACATTATTGAATGCATTCTGGACATTTGAGCTTGAACAATGATGAACATGTCAAGAAGCAGAAGGCCACAGAAAGGAATTGCATCTCAGGTGCGATCATTTGTTATATTTCTTTTCTTTAGATTAATGCTCAGGACACTATGAATGAGGATAGAGGAACGTGCATGTATGAATCACTGCTGAATACTAAGTACTCTTAATGCACTTACACTCTTGACTCAAATATTGGAATGCCCTTGGCTACAAACCTGGCTTTCCCTCTGCACTGTCAATTGTGCATTTCCCTATTTCTGCCAAGGACAATGTAGCAACAAAAATATTGCACTATTAAATGCAGTCTTACAGAATCAGAATCAGGTTTAGTATCAGCGGCATGTGAAGTGAAATTTGTTAACTCAGCAGTAGCAGTTCAATGCAATACATAATCTAGCAGAAAGAGAAAATAATAATGATAATAAATAAATAAAATAAAACATAATAATAAATAAACAAGTAAATCAATTACAAACAACAGGAATTCTGCAGATGCTGGAAATTCAAGCAACACACATAAAAGTTGCTGGTGAACACAGCAGGCCAGGCAGCACCTCTTCCTAGAGATGCTGCCTGGCCTGCTGCGTTCACCAGCAACTTTTATGTGTGTTAAGTAAATCAATTACGTAAACACGAGGAAATCAGCAGATGCTGGAAATTTTAACAACGCACACAAAATGCTGGTGGAATGCAGCAGGCCAGGCAGCATCTATAGGAAGAAGTACAGTCTTCTTTTCAATCAATTACATATATTGAATAGATTATTAAAAATTGTGCAAAAACAGAAATATTGTATATTAAAAAAGTGAGGTAGTGTCCAAAGCTTCAAAGTCCATTTAGGAATCGGATGGCAGAGGGGAAGAAGCTGTTCCTGACTCACTGAGTGTGTGCCTTCTGGATTCTGTATCTCCTACCTGATGGTAACAGTGAGAAAAGGGCATGCCCTGGGTGCTGGAGGTATTTAATAATAGACACTGCCTTTCTGAGACACCGCTCCCTAAAGATGTCCTGGGTACTTTGTAGGCGAGTACCCAAGATGGAGCTGACGAAATTCACAACCTTCTGCAGCTTCTTTTGGCCCTGTGCAGTAGCCCGTCCATACCAGACAGTGATGCAGCCAGTCAGAATGCTCTCCATGGTACAACTGTAGAAGTTTTTGAGTGTATTTGTTGACGTGCCAAATTTCTTCAAACTCCTAATAACGTATAGCTGCTGTATTGCCTTCTTTATGACTACATCAATGTGTTGGGACCAGGTTAGATCCTTAGAGATCTTGACACCCAGGAACTTGAAACTGTTCACTCTCACCACTTCTGATCCTTCTATAAGGATAGGTATGTGTTCCTTCATCTTATCCTTCCTGAAGTCCACAATCAGCTATTTTGTCTTACTGACGTTGAGTGCCAGGTTGTTGCTGTGGCACCACTCCACTAGTTGGCATATCTCACTCCTGTACGCCCTCTCGTCACCACCTGACATACTACCAACAATGGTTATATCATTAGCAAATTTGTAGATGGTATTTGAGCTATGCTTAGCCATACAGTCATGTGTATATAGAGGATAGAGCGGTGGGCTAAGCACACAGCCCTGAGGTGTGCCAGTGTTGATCGTCAGCGAGGAGGCTATGTTATCACCAATCCACACAGACTGTGGTCTTCCAGTCAGGAAGTGGAGGATCCAATTGCAGAGTGAGGAACAGAGGTGCAGGTTCTGCAACTTCTCAATGAGGATTGTGGGAATGATGGTACTAAATGCTGAGTGATAGTTGACGAACAGCATCCGAACGTAGGTGTTTGTGTTGTCTAGGTGGTCTAGAGCCATGTGAAGAGCCATGGAGATTGGCGACACTCACTTTATTAGTCAGTGGTGATCATTTAAAATTAGACTGTCAACTATAAGAACTTTTCCCTTTCTGATAACAGTTTACCTGCCTTAGCTTCTGCAGCAGTCACTAACAGTAAAAGAAACATGCTAGTTGGATATTTTTATCTTTAAACTTTTTTTTTGTATTATGACTGCAAAGGATTTTGGTGTGGGCAGCTGTTAGAGATAGAAAGAGGTTCATGTAAGAAATTGTCAGCTGATCTGCATGTGATGCAATTGCTCAGCTGGGAGGGAATGGACGTTGGATAATTGTTTGTCAGCGGAGAAGGAAGGGTAGGTATTGAAGAAGGGTGTGCACACCTAGCTTATTAGCTAACACCCAAGAAGTAGGAAGAACTTAGCAGGGCAAGCAATGTCCATGGAAGGAAATGGACAGTAAGCATTTCAGGTTCAGACCATTCATCTGAGGCTTGACCTCAAGCACCCACTGTTCATTTCCCTCTGTAGACACTGCTTGACCCACAGAATTCCTCCAGCATTTCAGAATCAGCATTCTGTCGTGTTTTCATTGCCAAACACTGCTTAGCATTCCCAGAGGTCTTCATAGTTGTTCACTTAAAGGACCAGGTGATGCAGTTGGGTCTAGACATGAAGGCATAAAGTAGATATTGGATCTTTTAGTCTGCCTGCATCTGTCCAAATGAGTGAGAGATTTGTGTGGCTTATCTGAAATACTCAGAGAGAACCAGGGCATGCAGAAGCAATGCAGCACAACAGGAAGAGAGGAATCAACAGCTTGAGCCTTCTTAGATAATCTGTTAAATCCTGACTGATTTGTACTTCAGCTCCATTTATCTGCTATTGACTGATATTTCCTGATGTCCTTACAGCACAAGAAACTACATTTGGGGCTTAGTCTTGAGATTTTCAATTAATTCTGTAACTAGAATCTATCTATTAACTTCAATGTGAACAAAAATGTGCTTGATGATTTTGTCATAAAATGGTTGACACAAATTTTAACACTGTACCTTTTGTTCCAGGTACTCTCCACCAAAGGAAGGTTTCTCTATGTCTAGCCAATAGTCTCCCTTTATTGTTTCAAAGGTATGTTATGTAGGACTAGATGTTAATATCCCTTATCTGCACTCTTGAGACTTGCTGCCTAGACTCGGTGGGGTGGCCAAGTGAGTGGTGGCATCTCCTGGGTTATCAAGTGGGCACCCTCTTTCCTCAGTGTTTCGCTGATAGGCCCACGACACCTCCGGAGGGTTCAGCAGTGAATCCCGGCATCCTGGGCTCACCCCCTAGATACCTTTCACTCACTTGGGGGCCAGGATGGAATCCTTTCTCTTCATCCAGAGCCACTGTCTACCCTTTTCAGCAGCTCTGGAGAAGTCTTTGACTGCTTGTTGGTGTGTCTTCCCTCGCACTCCCAACTCCCGGAGCAGCCTTGATGTTGATGTGGCTACAAATCCTCTGCAGCCTACTCTGACCGGTCGGACCCTTGCTTTCCAGCCGCGTTGTTGTGCATTGGCTGCAAGCTCACCATACCTCAGCTTCTTGTGCTCGTTGGCCTCCTCCACTGCATCCTCCCAGGGCACCGTAAGCTCAATGATGCGATGATGTAAACGTGAGGCCGGCCATAGCACAAGGTCTGGTCTGAGGTTGATTTCCGCGATTTCAGTTGGGAAGCAGAGCCTCTGGCCTACGTCTGCCACCATCTTCCAATCACGTGCCCCGCCTAGCCGCCTGGAGTCTGGTCTTGATGTATCGAGTCTGGCTTGACTCTCACCTTCCCGAACAAATGCTGTTGACAGCCAGTGGGATGAAAGGGGAGGGAGAGCGTTGATGCTCATCCGCCGACTTTCCAGCACTGCTGCAAGACACTGTAGCTCCTGGTTGTGCCACCAGGTGTATCGGCCTTGAGTAAGGCTGGTCTTGCAGCCCACCAGAATGTGTCTTAGTGTTGCTGAAGTCGGGCAGAGAGAGCATGTGGGGTCCTCTCCATACCACTGACTGAGAATCATGGGAGACGGCAAGACATCATAGGCAGCCCTGATGGTGAAGCTCGCTCTGAATGTCCCCATCTCCCACAGCTCTTTCCAGGTGATCTTTCTTTTCTCCACTCCCTCCCATCTCATCCGTTGCCTTTGCCTTGCCCGAGCGACGACTTTGCCACCTTCTCCTGCCGACGTATCTCCTGCGTCTCTGAGACGGAGCAGCCTTGTTCCGGGCTGGTGTACTGTCCCCAAGGCCAAGATCGCTCCTCCCGTGCTGCACTCGGCCCTCGATGTCCCTGTGCTCGAGTGCCACCTTTGCTTGCTCGGTTGCTCCTGATGGAATCCATTTCCTCCCCGTATCCAGGATGTGGGCAGCTTGTACTACAAATGGATCACTCACCTCTGTTAACATCACCTCCAGTCTGACTTTGGTGCACTTGTACTCCTCTGAAAGACTGGAAATGGGTAGCTCTAGAACTTGTTTGCCGTAGAACCCTAAGCTGCTGAGGCACCTGGGAAGACCAAGCCACTTCCTTACGTATGAGCTGATCAGTCTCTCCAGCTTTTCCACCTTCGAGATTGGAACTTCATACAGGGTTAGTGGCCACATGGGGCGTGGAAGGAGCCCATACACCAGAGCTTCAACTTGCCAGGGAGTGAGGTTCTATCGATGCTCTCGAGGCCACTGACGGCATCCTTCCTGAGCTGATCTACCTGCTCTGTGTCTTTAAGGATGCCTTATACCAATGACCTGGGCTCTTCACAGGCTTCTCGAAGACTGTTGGAATCGTCTCATCGCCCATGTAGAAGCGTTGGTCTACCAGCTTCCCCTTGACGATAGAGATGCTTCTGGACTTGCTCAGCTTGATCTTCAGCCGAACCTGCTCAATGTTCTCTTGAAGCTTTCTCAACAGGCATACAGCACAAGCCTTGGTCGTGGTGAGTGTTGTGAGATTGTCCATGTATGCACTGATAGGCGGAAGCCTCAGGCCAGGTCTTATGCGCTGTCCTCCAACCAGCCATTGAGATGCTCTAATGATCACCTCCATGGCCATGGTGAAGGCTAGCGGGGAGATGGTACAACTGGCTATGATTCCCACTTCCAGATGTTGCCACACTGTAGTGTAATCTGCTGTTGTTAAACATAGCTGCACGTACTGGAAATAGGCCTTAACGAGGCATGTGAAGGCCATTGGGACCCTGAAGAAGTTGAAAGCAGTCCAGAGGAGGTTATGAGGGAATGAGCCGAAGGCGTTGGCGAGGTCCAGGAACACCACATGGAGATCTGTTCCCTCCTTCTTGGAGACCTGAATTTGATGTCAGATGGTGCAAGCGTGTTCCAGACAGCCAGAGAAGCCCGAGATCCCTGCTTTCTGGATTGATGTATCTATCAGGCGGTTTCTTTGCAGATATCTTGACAGCCTATGAGCCAAAACATTAAAGAAGATTTTGCCCTCGACGTTTAGGAGACTAATCTAGCGGAATTGGCCAATTTCTGATGAACCCTTTTCCTTTGGGATCAGGATTCCTCCGGTTCTCTGCCAGGATGTTGATATCTCCTGCTTACGCCATACCACCTTCATGAGCCTCCAGAGGAACCGCAGGACACCTGGTGCATTTTTGTAGAGCCTGTATGGCACTCCATTGGGATCTGGGGCTGAAGCGACCCTTGATTTATGCACAATTTCCTCCACCTCACTCCATCTAGGTAGGCTGATATCTAGTTGGTGTTCCGGTGGATGGATTGGTGGCACATCAGGTGGGAGCGTGATCTCTTCGTGGCATCAGTTGTCTGTGTAAAACTTTTCCAGGTGCTTTTCCAGTTCTGCCTTTGACACTGGGAGACTTCCACTCTTCTCCCCTGTGAAGAGACCCTTCACAAACTTGAAGGGATCTTTATAGAAACTTGTTCTTGTCCGCTCCCCCTTCCTGCGCTTCCTTACCAGGTTCTCAGCTCTCCTCAGTGTCGTGAGCCTGCTCTGGATGTCTGCTTGCAACAGGTTTATGCCTTCCTTCTCTTCCTCTGTGGCCTTCTTCCATTGTTTCTTCAGCTGCCTCCTCTCTCTGACTAGACGATCTATTTCCTTCTGCCTCCTGGACTTAGTGGGGATCGTCGATGTAGTTTTCTTCCTCTCTAGCACTCCAAAACGTTCCGCTCCATGGCTATAGATTAAATCCCCCATTCTTTCCAACTTCTTCATGGTGGTGCCTCAGAGCATCTCTAAGATGTTGGCAAGGTCAGCATTGCCCTCCACCCACATTGTCTTCTCGCAGGATTTTGGCCACTTGATCAACAGCTTTTGCCCCTGGATCTTCTTTTCCGTTGCAGGTCGTAATGGGCTGGGTTTGGGTTGCTCTCCTGTGCCCTGCTCTTCCTCCGCTGGGACAGGGGTATTGATGTCCTGCAGACTTTGGGTTTTGTCCTGCTGCTGAACTTCAGTCCACTGACTCGACCTGCTTCTCAAAAAATAGCTGTCGAAGCGAGGTCCCTGTTGCCCCTTCTTCAGGCATCCTGTCCTGCCCTGATGTATTTTCAGGCCTGTAGTGGAAGTGACCTTTGCCCAGCCACAGGTGCAACTCTGGAGCTCGTGCCCTGCTGCAGCTGCTGCAGCCTCAGGTGTACTGATCATCCAGCTCATTGCTTGTTCTGTCCTGTATCAGTTGTCGGGTTGTCTACCGATGAGTCATCTTCCGCCCCTGCTCTCGCTGACTCGGGGGTATCTTCTCCTTACAAGCTTTCATAGCCAAGGATGGGTGCTGGATCCCGCTGCACTTTATTTAGAATCCCGAGTACTAATCCCCGTAAAATATCACTTTCCACGATCAGGCTGTTCTGTGTACTTTTATCCTAATTAGTGTCCTATCTTCCAGCTAATTACCATATAAAGTAAATTCATTGATTTTCCCCAATCCGTCTTGCTGGTGACCTTAGAACATTGAAGTAGATTAGTCGGACATGACTTACCCTTCTTAAATCTATGTCGTCTTATTTTGATCAGATAGTAATCCATGTGCTCAATCATTCTGTGCATAATGAAATTCTAGTGACTCCTTTATCACCAGTGTTTAGCTGATTGTAGATTTGTAGTTTTGCCCGCTTTATTCATAATTAACCACTGCCATTCACATCAGCAGACACAAGGGATTCTGCAGCTGCTGGAAATCCTGAATGCTGGAGGAACTCAGCATGTCAGGCAGCATCAATGGAGGGAAATTAACGGTCAGGATCGTTCATCGGATTGCGTCTGGCTAGTGCTAAGCGTCCTGATGCAGTGCTGATGGAGGGTCTCAGCCCAAAATGTTGACTGTTAATTTCCCTCCATAGATGCTGTCTGACTTGCTGAGTTCTTCCAGCATTCTGTGTGTGTTGTACCATTCACAACAACTTCCATTTTAAGAGTGCCTCACACACAGCAAAACATTCCAAGAAATTTCAAGGGAACCTTCACAAAAGCTGGCACTGAGCCTCACGGGAAGGTAATAGAGACAGCTATGCATGTTGAAGGATTTGTAGACATGGGGATACGAGTGGCTTATTTCTCCTCCTATTTTCTAATATTCTTATGTGCTGTATAAACAAAATTTTAAGGTGTGACTTATAGAAAGAAAGAAGGGAAGAGGGAATTTCATAGCCCAAGGCAATGGCAGCTGAACAATCAGCAAATTTCAAAGTAAATTTATTATCAAAGTACATATAGATCACCGTATACAACCCTGAGATTCGTTTTCTTGCAGACATACTCAGTTAATCCAAGAACCGTAATAGAATCAATGAAAGACAGAGTGGACAAACAACCAATGTGCAAAAGGCATTAAAATATGCAAATATAAAATAAAATAAATGATATAAATACATAAGCAATAAGTATTGAGATTAAGAGATAAGAAGTCCCTGAAAGGGAGTGCATAGGCTGTGGGAACAGTTCAATGAAGTTGAATGAAGTTACCTGCATTGCCCTGTTCCTAAACTTGGTGGAATGATTCCTGAGGCTCCTGTACTTTCTTCCTGATGGCAGGACTAACATTAGGAACAAAGGACAGAATCATAGATTTAGCAGCGATGTTCAGTCATGCCTGCTGACTGACCAGCCCTTGTGTTTCCTGTTTCCACTGGCATCCATTCCCAGGACCAAACAACCTGGGACAACTTGGATGTCCTTCAGCATACATTTATGTCACTGGCCTTTGAGCATGTGGTGGAGGCATAAATTCCAGATGTCCTTCATCACCCATCAGTGTTGTTAGCCTTCAAATGCAGAGCACAGAGCAGAGGTCTAGATTACGGCCTGACCACATCCCTGTCGCTAAATCCAACCCGATCTCCTAACTCCCCTCTCTGCCCCCCCAAAACCATCCTATGAGCTTAAAAATAAAGTTATATCTGAGCCACAATCTCAATGGAGACCTCCAACTTGACTGGAAGTCAAACACAGAGATGAGAACTTTAAAATGAAGGTGTTGCCTAACAAGAACCCAATATAAGTAATTGAGCTGCATCATCATAGAAACACTTGGATCACATCTAGATTCCTGATGATGGGTTTCAGCTCGACTTTCTGATTTCCTCCAGCATTTTGTGTGTTCAGCTCAAGATTTTCAGCATCTGGAGAATCACTAATGTCCTTCAGAAAAGGTGATCTGTCATCCTTACCAAGTCTGGGCTATTCAAGATTACAAACTCACTGTTATTGACAGTTATGTGCCTCCTCAGTTTTGGGCAATAATGAATGGACCATAAATTGTTGTACTGTCAACCACTTCCACATGCTGTGAATGACACGCTTTAAAATCAGGTGCAAGGTCAATTGGTTCTTCTGACCGTTCACATACAGACAATCAGGTTGCTGATGAAATCAAATGTACAGAGATTGGGATGAGAGAAACTAACCAGTAGGGAGTTAGAATAGCCAAGTTTAGAGGCTTGGATAGGGCATCTGGAGATATCAGCGGAGGCAGAGCTGAGGTTGAGTAATAGTGTAATGCAATGGATATTGTGGATCTTAATCATGATGCAGGTGTAATCTTAAAGCCCTATTACAGTCTAATATTACACAAAATACCTCAAACAATCCTGTTCAATTTCAGAAGTCTGATAGAAGAGGGGTAAAAGTTGTTTTGCAAACACTGAGTGTGTACCTCATCCCTGACAGCAATAATGATAAGAGGGCATGTCTCGGATGGTGAATATCATCTTCTTGACATAATGTCTCTTGAAGATGTCCTTGATGGTGGAGAGGTTTGTGCCTGTGATTGAATTGGCTGAGTTTAAAACCTTTTGCAGTCAATTGTAGTCCTGCATGTTGGAGCCTACAAACCAGGTGGTGATGCAACCAGTCAGGCTGCTTTCCACAGTACATCTGTAATAATTTTCAAAGGTCTTTGGTGATATACCAAATCTCCACAAACTCCTTCTTCAAGATTACATTAATATGTTGGGCCCAGGATAAATCCTCTGTGATGCTGATGCTCAACAACTTGAAGCTGTTCACCATTTCCACCGTTGACCCATCAGAGAGGACCAGTGTGTATTTTCCTGATTTCTCCTTCCTGAAGTTCCCAATCAATTCCTTGGTCTTACTGATGTCATGTGCGAGGTTGTTGTTGTGATATCACTCAACCAGACAAGCCATCTCACTCTAGTACATCTCATTGTTGGCATCACCAATTCACCAGTGATATCATCGGTGAATTTATAAATGGTGTTTGAACTGTGCCTAATCACACAGTCATGAGTGTCTTACAGTCAGTAGAACAGTTGTCTAAGCATGTATCCTTGAGGTGCTTGTGTTCATTGTCAGCAAGGAGGAGGTGTTATCGCTGATCTGCACTGACTGTGGTATCCTGATAAGGAAGTTGAAGATCCAGTTGCAGAGGGAGGTACAGAGGCCCAGGTTTTTGAAAGTTGTTTATTCGTACTGAGGGGATGATAGTGTTGAATACCAAGTGATAATCAATAAACAGCAGCTTGATGTCTGCTTTGCTGTTGCCTGGGTGCTCCAAGTGGAAACCCAGGGAGGTTGTGTCTGTGAGATTCTCTCGTAATTAGTGAATCAAATGTCATTGAAGAGCTGAAGAAGGTAAAGCAATGGAAAGAAGGAAGCTCATTGAAAACCCACATTTAGAAATCAGCAAAGCTGCTTTGCAGCTGATTATTACTCGAGTTTTGTTCAGACTTCAGTGGGATTAGGGTTTACATCAATATCCCAGAACCAGGCTGATTTGATTTCTGATTTCTGATTGTAAGGATTTGAGGATCCATCTAGCCAAGAAAGGGAGAAACATTGAGATATTTGTTCACTATGGAGTGGTTGAATTAGAAGTCATATGTCTCCTGTTTCTCTGTCCGTTCCTGAGACCAACATCTACACCATTTACAACTGGTAAAAGTCAACGTCCTCAAACCAACTACAAAGCATTAATAGCACAACACAATTACTCAGCACTTGCATCCTGCGGGTCTCTGAAGCAATCAGTTTGTGTTGTCCATTAGAGAGGTCATTTTCTTTATCAGCAAACAGCATCTTGCAAGACCTTTTAATTATTGGGAGGCACTTAAACAAGCTCCAGCAATTATATTTGATTAGCCAAGATATATCCATTCTAAGGCTTTATATTAATAATTGTCTTGACATCAATTGCTACATGTGAAAATTAGTTACTGGACTCCAACATCTCCTGCATGTAGAAGATAATGTCAGGATCCAGTTGCAGACCCAGCACTGTGCACACAGTGATAATAATTGAGTAACAAATCCCAAGGTACAAACAAAGTCAGCGTCAATGTTCAGGCAGAGATCAAAACATCCAGGGAAATCCAAAAACCAGATTCAGGAAACAGGCAGGGTTGATATTCAAATGGATAGGGTACAGATACAAATGCTGGAAAGGCTCAGGAAAACTCACTGGCACAATGTGGCAACAAACAGGTGAAAACACAGGACTGAAATACACTGAGCAATAAACAGAGAGGCAGATGATAGGTGGAGCACAATGAGACACAGGTGGCAGCAATACAGGTAATAATGAGAAACAGGTGAGAGACGGAGTACTCAGTAATACAGGGGCCGGAGTAGAGCAGGAGCGGGGACAGGAGCACATGACAATACAAAACCACAGACTGACAGCTAGGGGGAAACACACAAAAAGACAGTGTTCAACTGGAGGTACTGACAGATTATTCCTAACTCTGTTCTTGAAAGTTCTGCCATTGCAGACATATGTACAATTTCAGAATTCCCAAGCAGTGGAAATCATTCCATTCTATTACCCTTTCTCTTCTCCTCAATATCTTGAACACTTCAATGAAAGTGATCCTTAGTATTCTTGATTTTGGTGAATACAAGTATATTTGGCGTAATCTTTCCTTATACTTAATCTCCAGACATCAATCTGGCAAATTGGCTGCCTTCTTCATCTGTGCTAACCAGACCTGTTCACAATACTTCAAGAGCGGTCTCATTATTACAATACTATTGCACTAAGTCAACTCTTCTGTACTCCCTTGCTCTGACTAAACTAGCAAGAATTACTGCTTTGATGGTACAGTTATATCACAATAGTTGAGATGCTGGACCAGTAAAGTTGGACTAACAATACAGAGATCTGAACTTTAAGGTCCACCGTGGTAAATATCAAATTTTTATTCAGGTAATAATCTGGAATTTTAAAAAAAGACTAGATATGATACTGGTGATCATGAAACCAATGGATTCTTGTAAAAATTCTCCTGGTTCACTAATATCCAGTAGAGGAGGAGCAGATGAGAACATCAAGAGAAGGAGTAGATCAGTCTCTGCTTGGAGTATGCTCTGCCAAGCATTAGGGATGAAAAATAAATGAGGGCATTTCCTAGCAATACCCAGAGTCTTAAAAATAAATAATTAAGCAAAGAATATTTTTCAAGCTTCTCCTTCATCTCTAAGGATCTATATAAATGGCTGCAAAACTATCAATGACTCACTAGATTAATTCTGTTTCTTTTTCGCCTAATTTTGCCAGACTAGTTTCTTATGTTCAACATATTTTTTATTAACTCTTGCTAATGTTGTGCAAATAACCTTGGGGTTTGATGGATTTATTTTCGAAGGCTTTTCTGACTGTATTGTCAACCAAGAGCAAAAACCTCCTTTGAAATGCCTTGTGGCTGCCAAACCCCAAATGGAAGTTCCTTCTCCCTCAATGGACTGTTCTTTAATTGGTGGCTTTCTGGGATCCACTGGCTTCCAGAGATTCTTCAGATCTAAAGGAGAACAGTCACAGGCTGACAAACCCAATGTTTCGGATTTATCCCTAATCAACTGCACCACCAGGGTGTTTAGGCAATTAGACTGGATCAAAAGTCTCCCTGTGTTATTTTCATTGTTAATCTGCACTTCTAAATAGTCCATAAATGCACTGGATGAAATTGATAGGCTCATTCTTACAAAATTCATATTGCTATTGCTATGTATACCAAAATACAGTAAAACACTTTGTGTGCCATCCAGGCAGATCATGCCATACGTAAGTATCAAGGTTGTTAAAAGAAAACAGAATTTTGACTGCAGTGTTGCAGCTAAAGAAAGTGCATCGTAGGTAAACGAAAAAAGTGAATGCCACGTCTCTGGGCCCAGGCATGAATTGGCAGGGAAACGATTGCAGATAACCTCCGTAATGGCATCAAGTGACTAGAGGGTCAGAAGATATGATCAGTATTTATTTTGTTTTATGGACCCAAAAGGATTAAAACATGTCCAACCCTAACCTGTCCACATGTTCCCTCTTGCTGAGACCCACCTTCAGAAACTCTAGGGACTATACTTAACCGAGTGTTGAAATGAGTGCCCAATGTTCTCAGATATCTGAAGTCCAACACCCAGTCTGGCCTCTATGTGAATGAGTCTAAAATACCCTACACTTAGGAATGAGCAATAAATGAGAGTCTTTTGTCAGCAATGATCAGAATCTGAAAAATAACCAATTAAAAAAAGAATATTTTTCAAGCCTCTCCATGATTTTTTAAGGGTCTATATAAATAACTGCATAGATATCAATGACCCAGTGGTTCTTCTCATTCTTCAATTCTGTCCCTCCAGGCAGAGATAGCCCAAGTCTCCTTAGGTTATGTCAAGAAACGTTGAGAAAGCTTCGCCCAAAAGCAGAGCAGTGGAGAAGATTCAGCAGTAAACATTATTTTACTAATAGACTGCAAAATAACAAGCCATGACGGGCCACAGAACAAGAGAGATCAGGAAGTAAACACAACAGGCAACAAGGTAACTGAAGGCTCGGAGCAGCTGGTTGAGGCTGGTTAGTTCATTGAGTGAACAAGGACTGTGGATAAGATCTGGGGCTAAATAGGCTGCAGGCAATGAGTCTGGTACAAATGGCAGGTGAATCCTATTAGCTGGGTGGAGACTGGGAGATATTTGCATGTGCAGGCCTGACAGGGTGGAGAAATTAAGCAATTTCACCTGTAGAAGCATTCATTTCCCTGCACGAATGCTAGAAAATTTGGGATTCTTATACCATGCATTTGTGAATGCAGTTCTCCTGAACCGGTTGGTATCTGGTTCTGCCATAGGCTACTAAGTTGTACTTTGATGATGTACTTTGACTCCAACAGTAGAGTTAAAGCATGTCCACTGCACCATGCTGCACAATGGAGAGTAATTTTGTTGGATCAAGGTTTGTGATCATTTTATTAATTGTCTAAAAATAGATTTTTTAAAAACTTTTATGAAGGCGATGTAATCATTTCCACACAGATATTTCTAGGCACATTCAACATGTTAGGCAGCATTTGTGTATAAAGAAACAGAGTTAACATTTCAAGTCTAACAGTTAACATTTCACTTTCTTTGTGAGTCAGTGAAGAGTGAGAAAACAAGCAGTTTTTAAGTTGCTGATGGTGGAACACACACAAAATGTTGGAGGAACTCAGCAGGCCAGGCAACATCCATGGAAAAGTGCAAGCAATCAATGTTTTGGGCTGAGACCCTTTGTCAGGACTGGGGAAAAAGAAGAGAAGTCAGAGTAAGGTGGGGAAGGGGAGGAAGAAGTACAAAGTTATAGGTGATAAGTGAAACTGGGAGAGGAAGAAAGGTCATCTACTGTATTTGGTGCTCCCATGGTGCCCTCCTGTATATCAGGGAGACTGTTTCACCAAGCACCTATGCTCTGTTTGCCAGAAAAAGTGGATTCTCCCAGTAGCCACCCATTTCAATTCTACTTCCAGTTCCCGTTTCAACATGACATGTCAGTCCATGGCCTCCTCTACTGCTGTGATGAGGCCACACTCAGGTTGGAGGAGCAACACCTTGTATTCCATCAGGGTAGCATCCAACCTAATGGCATGAAAATCGATTTCTTGAACTTCCAGTAATTGCTCTCCCCACCTTCACCATTTCCTATTCCTGTTTCCCTCTCTCACCTTATTTCCTTAACTACCCATATCCTCCCTCTGGTCTTCTTCCTCCTTTCCTTGTTTCCATGGTCTTCTACCCTCTCCCATAAGAATTCCTCATCTCCAGCCCTTAATCTCTTTCACCAATCAACTTCCCAGCTCTTTACTTCACTCCCTCTCCCTCCCAATTTCACCTATCACCTACTGCCTTGTACTTCTTCCTCCCTCCCTCCAGCTTCTAACACTAACTTCTCCTCTTTCTTTCCAGTCCTGATGAAGGGTCTCGGCTTGACATCTTAACTGTTTATTTTTTTCCATTGATGCTGCCTGACCTGCTGAGTTCCTCCAGCATTTTATGTGTGTTTTCATGTTGCAGTGGGTGGGTAGGTCGTTGGGAATGTGGTGAACAAATGAAAATTGTGCTGTTGGGTGGGAAGTAAGATGGTCCAAGTGATACAAGTGTTTTCAGGAGAACTCAGTACTTGTTTATTAGAGCTTGATAAGTCTGGGATTATTTTAAACCTGTATGTTTTGTTTTGTAATAATTTTCCAGTTTTTAAATAGTGTAATTACATTTTAATAGCATTGAAACTTCCCAACAGTCAGAGACAGGAAAAGTATGGATTAGTACTGTACTTTCATGAACATAGAGAAAACTTCAGTCGATTCAGTCATGTATAATACCTTGGGTCTTTTCACTGCTCCACACAGCAGTGGTGGACCTTAAATAAAACATTCCTTGAGTCACTGTACATTGTTGTATTGACATGCCTTTCAATACTTAGACTTTAAGGTCAGATAGTTCTATCAGGAGATGTCAAATCAGGAGGTATGATTTAACCAACAGTCAATGGTTTTGAGCAAGTTTGTAGCTGGTGCTAAAATTTTGCCACGTCCACTTAGCTGGAGGCCAAGGAGAGTCTCACTGCTACTGGTTTGTTTGGCAGAAACTTCCCAATGGGTGGTAAATACTTCTCATTTTTGCCCATTGTATAAAATTTCCAAGGTCTCCTTTTGCCGCAGGCAGAAACAAAGCTGGCAGTTCAAATCCCTTCCTAGCTTGGACATAATGGGTGAAATGTCCAACATTTTGTTTTGTTTAGAAGGCCGCACCAGATACCAAAAAATATCAAACTAAACCAAGCAGAATGCACTTGGATATCAGTTTGTCCAATTTAGCTTATGTATTGAAGAGTAAGTGTAAAGGAATTCATTAGTCACGGTGATTTAACAATGGACTACAGAATGCTCCTACACACAATGGCCATATTCGGCATCAAACCATCTTGGAAGTTTTTAGTACTTCCTTTTGCTCATACATGAAGCTTTACATTGTCCATTATCAGAGGCCTTGTAAAGCTGGGGCCTTTGATAATTAAAAGAAGGTTCAGATTAGTTGCTAAAATCAGCAGAGAAGATCCAAACTATTACTTGGATATGGGCCTGCAGAAAATCTCAATTTTCCTCTACGTATCTGAGGCAAATTACATTTTTGTTTACTCCTTCATTGCTTCTTGATGTAATGACGGTGTCTGACTTCATAAATCTTATCTTGTGTCGTACCTTTGGACATCAAATAAAGCTTAACTTCTCACTAAGCGGAAGAGCAAAGCTACCTCCTCAGAGAAAACTTCCCTACTGAGCTTTGTGCATTGTTTAACTGTTGTTTGAATGCATTATACACCAAGGTAGAAACTCTATAATTATTATTTATCAGTCAATAATTGTACAAGATGGAAAGTTCAATCCAAGATAGAAGGATTTTGACAATCCCAAGGGAAGAGTTTACATGCTTTGGAGCAATGATTATACCCAATATTAAAACTCAGGCCTAAAGCTAGTCTGCAATTCCTAATGAATAGTAACCTCATCCATTTCCTTTCAGGACAGTCAAAAAAATTCACTGCTATTTCATCATCAGACATGTATCAATATCCAAGCTATTTCCCATAACTTACAAATTATAATACATCGGTTTTTATGGAGCATTGACATTCCAGCTTTTGATGCCACAAGTTTATTAAGAAAAACATATTTTCACGACCCATTTCTGAGTTATTTGGGACGGAAAATCTTTCCTGCAGCACAGATTGCTCCTATAAGATCTGCTCATCTGAGAAAAATAACATGGGGGCATGAGGATTTCCTTCAATAACTCAAACGTGTTTGATAATGAAATTATTACCTTTCAAATCCATTAACACGGATTCCCAAAATACGGTATATCACAGTCACATAATTCAGTTGGAGAGCACTTACTGGGCACGATGGCTGAGCAGTTTGTTTTTAATATGGTAACCAATATGAAGATGAGTTGCATGTGTGCCACTCTGTTCAGCATAGCTTTTAGGGTGTTAGAGCATATGGTTCCTTTGTAATGATGTACTGTGAAATGTAGGCAGGTCAAAAATGAATATTTCTCTTTGGTATTCACTAGGAGAAGAATACGGGGGGTGGACAGTTAAAGAAGGGATTTGCTAATATTTTGGAATGCATCTGTGTCAGGAAGGGGAATTGTTAGAGATATTGATGAACATTAATGTAAATGGAACCCCAGGCTCAGTGGATCTATTTTAGGATACCAGGTAGACCAAGGGAGGACATTGCAGGGGCTCTACCAGAGATTTTTGTATCTTTATAAGCCATTGATGCGATACTAGTGGACTTGAAGATAACTAATATTATTCCCCTTGCAGAGCCAAACTGACCCACTCATCAGAAGCCACTCCCCTGTGGGAGGCGGAGATTAGCCCATGTAAGGAGCACTGCAGCCTCCCCCACGACCTGCTGTTCAGTTGATGAAGTCACAGTGCCGGTAGAGTTTAAATCTAGCACTCGGTAACCATGCAAGCTCTTTTCGGTCCTTGGGTTGCCAGGGAGCAGTGGTCAAGGGTGCCATGGAAACGGTAAACAGTGGGGTCTGCTGCAGTAAAAAGGCACCGGGCACACCCCATAGATAAGTATTTGCCACTGTGTGTATGTTTAGTGTCTGTTTTGTTCTGCCATTTCAGGCGTTCAGTTTAGATAAGGTATTTGTAACCAAGTGTAGCTTGAAGGGTTTACTGAATACTTAGTGTCTGTCATGTCTTGCAAATAAATAGATAGCCCACTTATCGGTAATAAGTCTCTTCTGTCTCCACTCACTGAACATGCCAATCTGATTTCACATAGCATTCCTTTATTCAAAAAGAGCGGTAGGGGTAAGCCAGTCGACTATAGGCCAGTGAGCTTACATTAATAGAAGGAAATAATTGGAAAACATTCTAAAGGACAAGGTTTATCATGTTCATTTGGAAAAGTAAGAGCTACTTATGGGATGTCTGCATGGTTTTGTGCAGGGGAAATCTTGTCTTACAAATCTAATCTTTTTGATTAGGTAGCTAAGAACATTGATGATGGTGATTCAAAGTTTCAAAGTACATTTAATATCAGGGCATGTATACAGTATACAAGCTGAAATTCATCCTCTTCACAGACACCCATGAAACAAAGAAATCCGAGAACGATAGAAACATTGAAGACTCCCTCCCTTCCGACAAGCAGCAGCAGAAGCATCGACAACCCCCTCCATCCCCACCCATGCCAGCACAAATACCAACCCATCCCCACCCCCACCCATGAAAACAGAAACGCCAACCCACCCCCATCCCCACCCATGCCAGCAGAAACACCAACCCACCCCCATCCCCACCCCCACCCATGCCAGCAGAAATACCAACCCACCCCTATCCCTACCCATGCCAGCAGAAACACCAACCCACCCCTATCCCCACCCATGCCAGCAGAAATACCAACCCACCCACACCCATGCCAGCACAGAAACACCAACCCACCCCCATCCCCACTCATGCCAGCAGAAACACCAACCCACCCCCATCATCACCCATTCCAGCAGAAACACCAACCCACCCGCATCATCACCCATGCCAGCAGAAATACCAACCCACCCCTATCCCCACCCACACCCATGCCAGCAGAAATACCAACCCATCCCCACCCCCACCCATGCAAACAGAAACACCAACCCACCCCCATCCCCACCCATGCCAGCAGAAACACCAATCCACCCCCATCCCCACCCATGCCAGCAGAAACACCAACCCACCCCCACCCCACCCATGCCAACAGAAATACCAACCCACCTCCATCCCCACCCCCACCCATGCCAGCAGAAACACCAACCCACCCCATCCCCACCCCCACCCATGCCAGCAGAAACACCAACCCACCCCCACCCCCACCCACGCCAGCAGAAACACCAACCCACCCCCAACCACACCCATTACAGCAGAAATACCAACCCACCCCACCCACACCCATGCCAGCAGAAATACCATCCCACCCCCATCCCCACCCCCACCCATGGCAGCAGAAATACCAACCCACCCCCATCCCCACCCATGCCAGCAAAAATACCAACACACCCCCACCCCGACCCATGCCAGTAGAAACACCAACCCACCCCTATCCCCACCCCCACCCATGCCAGCACAAATACCAACCCACCTCCATCCCCCACCCATGCCAGCAGAAACACCAACACACCTCCATCATCACCCCCACCCATGCCAGCAGAAATACCAACCCACCCCCACCCCCACCCATGCAAACAGAAACACCAACCCACCCCTTATCCCCACCCATGCCAGCAGAAATACCAACCCACCCCCATCCCCACCCCCAACCATGCCAGCAGAAATACCAACCCACCCCCATCCCCACCCCCACCCATGCCAGCAGAAACACCAACCCACCCCCATCCCCACCCCCAACCATGCCAGCAGAAATACCAACCCACCCCCATCCCCACCCCCACCCATGCCAGCAGAAACACCAACCCACCCCATCCCCATCGCCACCCATGCCAGAAGAAACGCCAACACTCCCACCCCCACCCATGCCAGCAGAAACACCAACCCACCCCCATCCCCACTCATGCCAGCAGAAATACCAACCCATCCCCACCCTCATCCATGCCAGCAGAAATACCAACCCACCCCCATCCCCACCCCCACCCATGCCAGCAGAAATACCAACCCACCCCCATTCCCACCCCCACCCATGACAGCAGAAACACCAACCCACCCCCACCCCCACCCATGTCAGCAGAAATACCAACCCACCCCCACCCATGCCAGCAGAAACAACAACCCACCCCCACCCCCACCCATGACAGCAGAAATACCAACCCACCTCCATCCCCACCCCCACCCATGCCAGCAGAAATGCCAACCCACCCCCATCCCCACCCATGCCAGCAGAAATAACAACCCACCCCCACCCCCACCCATGACAGCAGAAATACCAACCCACCTCCATCCCCACCCCCACCCATGCCAGCAGAAATGCCAACCCACCCCCATCCCCACCCATGCCAGCAGAAATACCAACCCACCCCCACCTCCACCCCCACCCTTGCCAGAAGAAATACCAACCCACCTCCACCCCCACCCATGCCAGCAGAAACACCAACCCACCTCCATCCCCACCCATGCCAGCAGAAATACCAACCCACCCCCATCCCCACCCCCACCCATGACAGCAGAAATACCAACCCACCCCCATCCCCACCCATGCCAGCAGAAACACCAACCCACCCCTATCCCCACCCATGCCAGCAGAAACACCAACCCACCCCTATCCCCACCCATGACAGCAGAAATACCAACCCACCTCCATCGCCATCCCCCACCCATGCCAGCAGAAATACCAACCCACCCCATCCCCACCCATGCCAGCAGAAATACCAACCTACCCCCATCCCCACCCCCACCGATGCCAGCAGAAATACCAACCCACCCCCATCCCCACCCATGCCAGCAAAAATACCAACACACCCCCACCCCGACCCCTGCCAGTAGAAACACCAACCCACCCCTATCCCCACCCCCACCCATGCCGGCACAAATACCAACCCACCTCCATCCCCCACCCATGCCAGCAGAAACACCAACACACCTCCATCATCACCCCCACCCATGCCAGCAGAAATACCAACCCACCCCCACCCCCACCCATGCAAACAGAAACACCAACCCACCCCTTATCCCCACCCATGCCAGCAGAAATACCAACCCACCCCCATCCCCACCCCCAACCATGCCAGCAGAAATACCAACCCACCCCCATCCCCACCCCCACCCATGCCAGCAGAAACACCAACCCACCCCCATCCCCATCGCCACCCATGCCAGAAGAAACGCCAACACCCCCACCCCCACCCATGCCAGCAGAAATACCAACCCACCCATGCCAGCAGAAACACCAACCCACCCCCACCCCCACCCATGTCAGCAGAAATACCAACCCACCCCCACCCATGCCAGCAGAAACACCAACCCACCCCCATCCCCACTCATGCCAGCAGAAATACCAACCCATCCCCACCCCCACCCATGCCAGCAGAAATACCAACCCACCCCCATCCCCACCCCCACCCATGCCAGCAGAAATACCAACCCACCCCCATCCCCACCCCACCCATGACAGCAGAAACACCAACCCAACCCCATCCCCACCCATGACAGCAGAAACACCAACCCACCCCCATCCCCACTCATGCCAGCAGAAATACCAACCCATCCCCACTCCACCCATACCAGCAGAAATACCAACCTACCCCCATCCCCACCCCCACCCATGCCAGCAGAAATACCAACCCACCCCCATCCCCACCCATGCCAGCAAAAATACCAACACACCCCCACCCCGACCCATGCCAGTAGAAACACCAACCCACCCCTATCCCCACCCCCACCCATGCCAGCACAAATACCAACCCACCTCCATCCCCCACCCATGCCAGCAGAAACACCAACACACCTCCATCATCACCCCCACCCATGCCAGCAGAAATACCAACCCACCCCCACCCCCACCCATACAAACAGAAACACCAACCCACCCCTTATCCCCACCCATGCCAGCAGAAACACCAACCCACCCCCATCCCCACCCCCAACCATGCCAGCAGAAATACCAACCCACCCCCATCCCCACCCCCACCCATGCCAGCAGAAACACCAACCCACCCCCATCCCCATCGCCACCCATGCCAGAAGAAACGCCAACACCCCCACCCCCACCCATGCCAGCAGAAATACCAACCCACCCATGCCAGCAGAAACACCAACCCACCCCCACCCCCACCCATGTCAGCAGAAATACCAACCCACCCCCACCCATGCCAGCAGAAACACCAACCCACCCCCACCCCCACCCATGCCAGCAGAAATACCAACCCACCCCCATCCCCACCCCCACCCATGCCAGCAGAAATACCAACTCACCCCCATCCCCACCCCCACCCATGACAGCAGAAACACCAACCACCCCCACCCCCAAACATGCCAGCAGAAATACCAACCCACCCCCACCTCTACCCCCACCCATGACAGCAGAAACACCAACCCACCCCCACCCCCACCCATGTCAGCAGAAATACCAACCCACCCCCACCCATGCCAGCAGAAACACCAACCCACCCCCATCCCCACCCATGACAGCAGAAATAACAACCCACCCCCACCCCCACCCATGACAGCAGAAATACCAACCCACCCCCATCCCCACCCCCACCCATGACAGCAGAAACACCAACCACCCCCACCCCCAAACATGCCAGCAGAAATACCAACCCACCCCCACCTCTACCCCCACCCATGACAGCAGAAATACCAACCCACCCCCACCCATGCCAGCAGAAACACCAACCCACCCCCACCCCCACCCATGTCAGCAGAAATACCAACCCACCCTCACCCATGCCAGCAGAAACACCAACCCACCCCCATCCCCACCCATGCCAGCAGAAATAACAACCCACCCCCATTCCCACCCCCACCCATGACAGCAGAAATACCAACCCACCCCCATCCCCACCCCCACCCATGCCAGCAGAAATACCAACCCACCTCCATCCCCATCCCCACCCATGCCAGCAGAAATACCAACCCACCCCCATCCCCACCCATGCCAGCAGAAATACCAACCCACCTCCATCCCCACCCCCACCCATGCCAGCAGAAATGCCAACCCACCCCCATCCCCACCCATGCCAGCAGAAATACCAACCCACCCCCATCCCCACCCATGCCAGCAGAAATACCAACCCACCCCAACCTCCACCCCCACCCTTGCCAGAAGAAATACCAACCCACCCCCACCCCCGCCCATGACAGCAGAAATACCAACCCACCTCCATCCCCATCCCCCATTCATGCCAGCAGAAATACCAACCCACCCCATCCCCACCCATGCCAGCAGAAATACCAACCTACCCCCATCCCCACCCCTACCCATGCCAGCAGAAACACCAACCCATCCCCACCCCCACCCCCACCCATGCCAGCAGAAATACCAACCCACCCCCACCCCCATCCCCCAACACACAAGCAGCTGCAGAAGCACTGAAGAGCCTGTAGATCTGGAGTCTATCGAACTACAGGTCACAGACCAGCACTTCGGTATCTCAGGCAGGCTCTCTCCCTCCAGTGGAGAGAGAGGTCGCTCCAGCAACAATGAGAGCAGAGGCCAGCAACTCAGTTCTGATGTTATTATCTTCCGCATCACTTCTCCAAGTCCCCTGTCTCAAGGACCGACAGAGTCTCTTTGTCCATCGAAAGAGGGATCGCTCAAGTATAGAGGCCTTCCTCAGACAGCTGCTGGCAATTAGCAAACACACCGCCTGCTATCTTGATGTCCCAGTCTCCCACGATGCTTCAGTCAGCGAAATTGGCAAGGAACCGGGTTACCCACAGTGCTTCTCCCTGACTTCTGATCTCCCAGCCCCATGGGAGCACATCTTTCAGGCTGTTCCTGGCGATAGCGAAGCACTAGGCCGCACAGTCAGAGTAAAAACTCACTGCTTAATAAGAACCACGGTTTGAATTGTAGATTACGGACTCTGACAGAAAAACAGCCACCCTAAAAAGTAAAGAAAAACAAGCTGTTGCTTGGGTGAACTGGAAGAAGTCGCCTGGGTCTGCAGAATCCGCTGGCGCCATCTTTCCTTGCTCCTCAGCCTGTTTAGTTTGACCTAATTTACATGAACTTTAGCAGAGCTTTTGACAAAGTCCTGCATGGTATTCCAGCTCCTTATTAGAAGACACAGAGGAACCAAAGTATGTTGGAAATCTGGATCCAAAGTTAGCTTTGTGATAGGAGGCAGAGGATAGTTGTTGAAGTATAAATTTGATGTTGGTGTTATGTTTTGTAACTCCAGAATTTAATGAAATTTAATTAATTCCTGCACTACCATCTTATCAGTGTGAACTTGAAATCATGTAAATCTTGTACATCTTATTTTTAAGGTAATGTTTTATTTTATTTTTCCTTGCTTCTCTTCTAATATTTGTTTATCAGTGCACCTGTAATGCTATTGTGACACTGTAATTTTATAAAAGTATCGATCTGTCTATCTAAAAAAAGCATTGGAGCTTGAGAACATGTGTCTACTTCATTTTACTTCGGTGAGGTGTGCACTGATGACGTGGTGGCGTAATGATGTATGCCATTCACATACTTTATGTAAACAACAAAGAATGGATCTCAACTTATATACATACGTATACACAGTATATTACATAATACAACTACTATATAGACATCCACAGCATATTAGTAAATTATAAATTGTCCCATTGGTCGATGACTTTCTGCCAGAGTGCGGGTACAGATGGTACTCCAAATATAAGCCTATTATAACAATAAAGCCCTTTGTGGTTGTTTATTGTGAGAACTTCTTCATTTCCACAAGAGTTATCTTTTCTCCAGTATGTGCCCTTAGATGGATATCTGCAGGCTTCAGTTTAGTATCTTTGAAATGCCATTCAAACTCATTTTGTGGAATGACTGACACAGCCGAGCCAGTATCTAATTCCATTTTAAATAATTTGCTGTTCACTTCTGGTCTAAGCCATAGTGTAACTTGTAGTCACGTGTCCATCTCATTGTAATCAGATTTTCATTAACAGCATGCGGATTGGTGCTCTTTTTGAAACTGCAACTTGACTGTTTCCTTTTTTCTCTTCTTTGTGTAGACCATTTACTTTTGTCTGTCCAAAATTTTCTTTGTGTACCCTATTTTATTGCATTTTCTGCACATTTCGCCTTTCAACCTGCATTGGTCTAGCGTATGTGAGACCTTGCAGCAATGATAACATAATTTGCTGAGCCAGGCGAATTTCTGTTTAGACGTTGCAGTTTTGTTCGCGCTTACTTTTGTTCTGACTGTAATGAAATTGCGTCTCTGGCTCTTGTTTCCATTGATGCAGTGACTTCAACTGCTCTGTTAAATGTAAGTTGTGCTTCAGTTTTGAGCCATTTTGAATGCTTTCTTATAAGATTCTACAAGCTAAACAATCTCTGAGCACATCAGCCTCTCACTGGACTGGCAATGGTCAGACTGCTTCTTCAATTCAGCCATGTGAGCTGAAATGGGCTCTCTTGTCCTTTGGTTCTGCTAATGAAAACTAAAGTGTTCTGCGATCAACAACGGTTTCAGTTTTAAAATATTCCTATTTTACTTTCATGATATCAGTAATGCTCATTTCAGCTGGTTTGGTTGGAACAATTAATATTCTAAGCAAACTTTATGCTTTCCCATTTATTACAGTCAGAAAAACTGGCACTTACATCTCATTTGCTTTGAAATACTACTTAATATATTCAGCAAACATCACCAAGTTATATTTTGTGCAATTTTGTCTTTTATCCAATATAGCCAGCCATTACTGCTTTCTAAAAAAAATACAATTGTTATTACAGTCATTCGGTACTCTCTATTTATAAACCCATGAACGTTATCCATTTTTTTTTAGACTTGACCATCTTTCTCTCCCCCTTTGAAGAAAAAAAATGCTGTACTTATTTTTTTAAACTCAAATGTCTCTTTCTCCCCCTCCTGAAGAAAATAAAAAACATGCTGCACTGTTTATAACCTTAACTGTTTGAGATTGGATAGGCTGAGTTTTCTCTCACATGCATGTCAAACCTGAGAGTTGAGCTTATAGAAGTCTATAAGGTTATGAATGGCACAGATTAGGTAGATAGTCAGAGTCTTTCTAAAAATTTAAAAAACAAAGAAATACAATGGAATCAATGAAAAATACACACGATTGACAAACAAAATGTATGAAATAGTAATAAATAAATAATACTATGAATATGAGTTATAGAGTCCTTGAAATTGAGTCCATAGATTGTGGAATCAATTTAGATTTGAGAGTATTCACACTTGTTTGGAAGCCTGATGGTTGAAGGATAATAACTGTTCCTGAAACTGATGATGTGGGACCTAGGGCTCCTGTACCTCATTCCTGATGGCAGCAGTGAGAAGAGAGCATGGCCTGGATAGTGGGGATCCTTGATGATGGATGCTGCTTTCCTAGAGCAGGGAGATAAGAACTAGAGTGCACAAGCTTTAAGTTGAGAGGGGAGAAATTTAGAGGGGATGTGAGAGGCACATCTTTCATGCAGAGAGTGCCGGTTATATGGAATGGAATGAACTGCCTGAAGAAGTGGTTGAGGTAGAAACAATTATAGCATTCAAGGGGCATTTGGATGGATCCTTGGATAGGAAGTAGATAAGGCCTTATTGCAGGCAATTGGATCAGCATAGATAGGCATCACAGTCACCTTGGATCAGGTGGGCTGAAGGATCCATGCTATTCTGTACAAACCTCTGAGTCTATGAGTCTGACATGGTGTCATCAATATGAAATGTTAATACCAGCATAACTAAATTGTCTCTCGGTGATGCAGCTGAAGCAATGTGTGTAACTCAGACGGATGGGTGTGTGTACAGCAGCAGGTAGAGCATTCACAACCCTGCTGGTTCAGTGTAGATTATTCTTGAGGGTGTACTCTCAGCTACAATTCATGGCTTCCAAATTAGAACACTGCAGTTTGTGAGTTTGAAATTAACTGCTAGATTGGAGCACCACCTCCTTCCACTCTGTAATCACATGGGAGTGATAAACACACATTCATTCAGTTTCTCTCTCTCTCTCTCTCTCTCTCACACACACGCACACACTACACAACACAGAAAATCCAGGGTCATTATGGAATAACAAAATTCTCTGGAATGATCCTGTATGTTTTAACAAATAAAATGATGTGAGGTATTTTATACTTAAGAAAAAAAAACATAACTAATTTATTGAACTCCAAAAAAAAACTGAACACAAAGCATGGTAATAGTACTTTACACAATTACGTAATCACATCAGATCCACCTTTTAAAATAAACCTCAACTAGGTGTCAGTTGTAGTGAATTCTGTACGTTTCCACCAATTACATTACCCTACAATCCTCTCTGACTCCTTTAGTTGATCTAAACCGAACCTGGTGACTGCAGCAAATAAATGTAACCTATAATTTCTCTTCCCCTTTCCTGGTGCAGTTTGTAAAATTATCTTGTATGTGAAATACCGAGTACCTATTTCCACTCTTTAAGAGCTTGAAGTGCTCTTCAAGTTCTTGGAGACTGGAAATCAGCATTCATATGTACCATATTAAATATTGTTTGAAAGACTTCGCTTTTTTAATCTTCTAGTTACCTCCTCAAAGACATATTTTGGAGTTGCCAAATTATATTTCCTTTGTCCAGAACTATATTGACCTTGCTTGATCATGTTTTGATTTTCTATGTATCCTGTTGTTATACCTATAATAGTAGATTTCAAAATATTTTTGGTAATTTATCTCAAACTTGATGATCTCTCATTCTGTGTTCTATGTTAGGATTGCAATTGGATATAGACAAGGTGCTCTAATAGGCAACTCCTTGTCATATAGAGCTTAATGCGGGAAAATGTGAGGTTTTGCATATTGGAAAGAGGAAGCTAAAGGCACATTATCTACATGGATCACTGACTTTGCTGATTCTACCAAGGCATCCTTTAGAGAGTTAAATTTCATTTCTACATGATTGCTATCATCTTCAACAGATTCTATTTCTAGACTTTGAAATCTATTCCTTACTTCAATTGTAAATTTTTGTCTTAAGTTTTCTTCTTTAATTAATTGCAAGCAGTCAAAGGATTGTTCAGGTTTTTGCTTCTTTAGTTGCTTAAGTTTTACTTTTACATGACATACTACTGGGTTATGGTCACTATTACAGTCTGCACCTGGATATGTTTTGCGTTGAGTCAATGAGTTTCTAAATCTTTGGTTTATAGTCATGAAGTTAATTTGATTCCTAGTGTTATCACCTGGACTTTTCCAGGTCCACAAGCGTCTTTGTTGGTTTTTAAAGTAGGTATTCATAATGCCCTGATTATTCATCATGAACAATTCCACCCATTTCTCACCTCGTTCATGTCTTTCCCCTAGTCCAAATTTTCCTGTGGTATTTCCATCAGCACCTTATACTACTTTAGCATTTAGATCTCCCATGACAACAACAATATCTTGAGATTTGCCTCCATTCTTCGCTTGTTCAAGCTCTTCATAGAATTTATCTATATCCTCATTTGTTCTATCTGTTGCTGGTGCATATACCTGTATAATTGCGAAATCAAATGGTTGTCCTCTGAATCTAACAAAGAGCATTCTTTCTGATATTGCCCAATGTCCTAAAACACTTTTTGCCATGTTTTCATTCATAAAAATTTAACTCTCTAAAGGATGCCTTGGTAGAATCTGCAAAGTCAGTGATTTCTAAAAGAGAAAAAAGCGCAAAGAATAAATGGATGGCAGATGAAATCAAAAATCTAATGGAAGAAAGGAGATGAAGAAAAGCATATCCTATAGAATATAAGTCCTTAGATAAAAAAGTTAAAAGCTTATGTCAAAAAGCCAAAGAAGAATGGTTAAACCAGGAATGTGAGCAAATAGAAAGAATCCCTATTACTGATCCAAAAAGGTTACATCAACAAATCAAGAATATCACTGGTAAAAAGCTCCTCTGTTCTTCAGGTGGATGTTTGAAAGCAAAGGACGGTACCATTATCATGGAAAAAGATGAGATTATGAACAGATGGACTGAGTATATTCAGGAATTGTTTGAAGATGATCGAGGTGAAAAACCAGAAATTAAGAAAAACATTGAAGGTCCAAGTATTTTAAAATCTGAAGTTTGTAATGCAATAAATAAGATGAAGAAAGGAAAGGCAGCAGGTCCTGATGAATTAGTAATAGAACAAATTATCACCCTTGAAGATTATGGAATTGAAAAATTTATTGATTTAATCAATGACATTTATGAGAATGGAATAATACCAGAAGAGATGAAAAAATTAGTATTTATCACTATTCTTAAAAAACCTGGAGCAATAGCATGTGAATTACATAGGACCATAAGTTTAATAAGTCATATCACCAAGATACTTCTAAGAATTTTGCTGACAAGAGCTAAAAGTAAGATACAAGCTGAAATAGGTAAAGAACAATGTGGTTTGTGAAAGACAAAGGTACAAGAAATACAATATTGATGTTAAGGATACTATCAGAATGAGCTATTCAAGTGCAAAAAGAATTTTTTGGTTGTTTTATCGACTACACAAAAGCATTTGATAAAGTGAAGTACAATAAGTTATTTGAAATATTACAGAAGACTCTAGATCTAGATTCGAAAGACCTCCGCCTAATCAGAAATCTGTACTGGGAACAAACTGCCGCTGTAAGAATAGATGGAGAAGTGCGTCAGTTTACGAAAATCAAGAGAGGTGTCAGACAAGGGTGTGTGTTTTCTCCCCTGATTTATTTAATGTGTACAGTAAAACAATATTACAAAAAATAAGAGATATCTTGGGAATCAAAGTTGGCGGTGAAAACATCAATAATTTCAGATATGCAGATGACACTACGTTAATTGCAAGTACGGAGGAAGAACTACAAAATATAATTGTTGAAGAAAGTGCAAAAATGGGTCTATCTATCAATTGCAAAAAGACAGAATGTATGGTGATATCCAAAAAGAAGGAGAATGCTATCTGCAGGCTGAGAGTAAAACATGTACAGAACTTTTGCGACTTAGGAAGCTGGGTGACATCAGATGGCAGGTGCGACATGGACGTCAAAAGAAGAATAGGGATGGCAGAAGACACCTTTATGAAAATGAAGAGTATACCGACCAATACTAAACTAGGCATGACAATCCGCCTCAGAGTACTGAAATGTTATGTTTATCCAGTTATGTTATATGGCTCCGAATGTTGGACAATATCTAGTAACATGAGGAAACAAATTGTAGCAGCAGAGATGTGGTTTTTGAGGAGGATGCAAAGAATATCATGGATGAAACGAATATCTAACGAGGATGTCATGAACAGAGCAAACAGAAAAAGAAAAATAAATGTATGAGATCATGAAAAGGCAATGTAACTCCATTGGACGTGTGATTAGGAAAGAGGAGTTAGAATGCACGGTAATTATGGGAAAGGTTGAAGGGAAGAAAACAAGAGGAAGACAAAGACAAATGACGATGGAGACAGCAGCCAGAGAACTGGAAATGAATACCAATGAATTGATCCTCTTGACCCGAAACAGGAGTGTGCGGGCCATGGCAGTCAAAGCTCAAACTGGACACGGCACCTGATGATGATAATGATGATGATCTACATAGATAAAAATTGTGGATGAGTAAAATACAGAGGAACCCAGGTGTTCTTGTGTCCAAATTGCAAAAAGTTGATAGACATGTGCCACAAGTAAGGAGGAAGCTAAATGTTATATTGGCCTTAATAGCGTAATGGCTGAACGTACTACGCACAGCTTTGTCCTCTTATTTATTAAAGGATACAATAACATCAGTGACAGTCCAAATGAGATTTATTAGGCAAATTCCTGAGATGAGAGTTGTCCTATCAAGAGTAGTTAATAAATCAGTTCAATTTTCTTCGTAGTTTAAAAGAATGAGGGATGATCTTATTGAAACCAATAAAATCTTTTAATCATGATAAGGCAGATGCTGAGATGCTTCCAGTAGTGAGAAAACCTCAAACAAGGGTCCATACTTACAAGATTGGGGGTGGCATTTAAAATCCAGGTGCATAAGAACTTCATCTCCCAGAGGATGGCAGATCTCTGGATTTCTCTACCCCAGTGGATTGTGGAAGTATTTGAAGAAGAAGTTGAAAATTCTCTGAAAGATCAGTGAGTTGAGGGCAATAGGATAACAGATCTGATGTGAAGAGAAGAGCTACGTCACATCAGCCGTGATCATATTAAAAGGTGGAATAAGTTTGAGGGGCAGAATGGCTACTTCAGCGTCCATTTTCTTAAGTTCTTATACTTTTTCCCCTCCATTTACAATCCTATAAACCGCTGGGATGTTTCAAGAAACAGAAAGGTAATTGCCATTTAGTCCACTCACTGTGCTGCCATCTCTTTTAATGCTCTAAGATGTTTCTAATGGTCTAAGACAGCGGTCCTCAACCACCGGGCCGCAAAGCATGCGCTACCGGGCTGCGAGAAAATGATATGATTTGGTGATATGAGTCAGCTGCACCTTTCCTCATTCCCTGTCACGGCCACTGTTGAGCTTGAACGCACGTGAGGTCATTTTACACTCATCATCCATGTCAGCGCGGGAAGGAGATCAACTCCTTGAGCTTGCAAATGATGACGGGCTGAAAAGTATGTTTGACATAACATCTCTGCCGGCATTCCAGATCAAAGTCAAGGCTGAATATCCTGAGATAGCCAGGAAAGCACTGAAAACGTTGCTTCCATTTCCAAATTATCTCTGCAATGAATGCAACGGAAACTAAATTGTGGAATAGACTGGACATAAGGAACCCATTCAAGTATCGCTGTCTCCCATCACCCCTCAATAGGACCGTCTTGTTGCAGGGAAACAAGCCCAGGGCTCCCACTGATTCAGCGATATTGGTGTGTTTCAATGATTTTATATGTTCATACAGGGAAAATATGTTCTGTGTGTTTAATATCCAAACATTACTTAAAATGTTATGATGCTATCGACTTATAAGTGACTTATATAACTATATAACAATTACAGCACGGAAACAGGCCACCTTGGCCCTTCTAGTCCGTGCCGAACGCTAGTCTCACCTAGTCCCACCGACCTGCACTCAGCCCATAACCCCCAATTCCTTTCCTGTCCATATACCTATCCAATTTTTCTTTAAATGATAATATCGAACCTGCCTCTACCACTTCTACTGGAAGTTCGTTCAACACTTACTTCAAGCTCCCCTGTCCTCCCCTGATAATTGACTTATCACTACTGTATATTCATGCGAGGAAAATCTGCGCTGTGTTTAATATTAAATTCGTTAGATAAACCCTTTTAGAAATGAAATTGAGTGTACTAGCCACTCATTTCCTATATTCCGGTCGTAATTAACACCCTCCCCTGAACAGAATCGCCAAAAACGATTTCCAGAAAAAAATTGGCTCGTTCATGCATATGCAAGTCAGGCATGCGCACTGGTGCCCGCGCAAGGCTTCATGGTCATTGTAGTCTTATTCGGGGTAAACACAACATACAGTATTTGACTGTTCCTCTTGTCCGTTGGCAACCCTACCCTCCTCCCACCCCACCACCCCCGGGTCGGCCGGTCCGCAAGAATATTGTCAATATTAAACCAGTCCGTGGTGCAAAAAAGGTTGGGGACCTCTGGTCTAAGACATATATTCTAATATCCTACTTAATATATTGTAGCTCTACTTCTTTTCTTTGTTGATATTTATTAATTTAAGTTTATCTCTCATAGCAGATTTTTCCCCCTTGTGTTTCAAATATTTTTATAACTTTTAAAACAAAACGCATAGGCAAGCAATATATTTAAGATTTTGGCCATTTCCTCAATCTCCTTCGTAATTTCCCATTCTTACTTTTTTAGGCACCCAATTTAATTACTTACTTTCTGATTAATCATTGTAGACCCTCTTAAAACTATTTATTTTCCTCTTTGTCAGATTGTTGGTTGTTTTTACAAGCTTTCCCTTATTCTTTTGGGTAACATAGCAACCTTTTTTTTATTAAAGTAATACCATTTCAACCATTTTAGTTAATAGTTCCAATAGAGATCCTTTTATTACAAAGGAGTTTATTACTGATTGTCTTGAAATACTTATTGAAATATTTGTCAGTCTTTATCTTCCTTCTGACTTTTTAATCTTGTCACTTACATTATTAACTATGTACCTTCGTGGATAAGCACACTGCAGGGGTTTGAAAAAGCCAGTTTGTGTTTGTGTAAACAGTATCAATGCTTCCTCTGATCTAATAGGCTATCTGAAAACTTCATTGCAGAGATCCTTGCTTCTTTATAGCATGCTGAGATAGATATTATGGTCAATTTTTAGCTTAGGTCAGTTAACCCTGAGTTGAGAATGCAACTGCTGAAGTTGTTTGGCTATATAATTTTGTCAATAAGAGCAATCCAGTGGTGCAGCTAGCAGAGTCAGAGCCTCACAGCACCGGAGAATTTGGCTCATTCCTGTCTGTGAAGAGTTTCCATGTTCTCCCTGTGGCCACGTATTTTCCCCCGGGGTGTTCCAGTTTCCTCTTATATCCCAAAGATGTGCAAGTTAGTGGGTTAATTGGTCACTATAACCTGCCTCTTGTGTGTAAATGAATGGTAGAGTCTGAAGGCAGCTGAAGTGAATGCAGAGAAAATAAAAATGGAATGAATGTTCGATGAATATAAAATAGGAGGCAGATTGTCAGTGCACATTTGATGGGTTGAAGGGCCTGTTTCTACACAGTGTCTCTCTATGACTCCAAGACATAATCACAGAATTTATTAATACTAATGCTGAGATATAGACAAGCATAGGTGATTGGTATTGGTAAAGGTCCCCCAAATAACTCGAGAGTAGCTTAAGCTAGATTTGAATGACTTTGCCCAGAAAGAAAAGCCAACAGTTCCCAATCAAATCTCAACTGCTTGGCAATTATAATGCTTTACTTTCAAGATGTTTTACATATCATCTGAAGTTCCCTCTTTTTATGATGAAGAACTGAGACTTCTGCCAAATAATTCCACAAGACTGCATGCAACATGTTGGGCACAGTCTTCAGAAATAATTTGAACATATCCACTGACTTCCACTCTACTGATTTAGCAATTTGTCACAAACTACGAACTGGCTGTGTTCTGCTTCCTGTGAAATAAGCTAAATTTTAGAAAGTATTTTTCCGACAGTTGAATGAAATTTCAAAGTGAAGACTTTAACTTTCATATACTTTAAAATCTGGTGCATAAGGGACACATCACAAAATATTGATGTAATACGTGCTTGGCTTCAAGGAAGCAGGGGAATTTAATGGAAAGCTCAAATGAGAGTGGGGGTAAATGGGTCATGCCAATTACAGTATCAAAACACAGCAGAAATATGAAGATGTTCTTACATTCTCATCCCAACTGACTCAGCAGGCCAAAGTACTGCATTAGATTAGGAAAGTACAAGCAAGACTGTTGCAGTCAGCGATCCCACTTTTGAGTGATTATACCCAGTGGTTGACAAGTAATCCTATCTCTTGTAACTATTTCAGATGTGGTTCTCACCCTGATTGTTTGCAGTTCAATTGACTGATCTATTTCTAGATCAAGGAAAGTACTCTGCTTGCATCAGAATTTCCTACTTGTGATATTGCATTGGCTTGGATAATGGACTAGTGAAGGAGCACCCGGTATTGCTAAAGGTTTCTTGCAAGTAATACAATTGAAGTTATCAACGATATTCACATGGTTCCCCTGAAAACATAATCACTGATAGAGTTGCAGATGCCATTGTCTCTCCAAGTCCCGTGCATGTAATTTGTCACTTTTTTAGTTTCCAATGAAGATAGGAGCGGGAGTAGGCCACTCCGCCCTCAAGCTTGCCCTGCTTTTCAGTATAATCTTGGCCAATCTGCCCCAGGGCTCTGCTTCTCTTCAGTGCCTGTTCTGTATAGCCCTCAACATTGCAATCATTTAGAAAATTATTTACCACCTCTTTATATTCCTCCAATGATTTGGCCTCCATTTGTCTTGATGGATAGAGATTTCTAGTGATTCATTGCACACTGTGAGAAGATGTTTAAAAAGTGTTTTTTTATTGAAATATTTGATCTGTTTCTCACCTCCCAACATTACACCACCTGCCATCCACAAACAACATACCTACCAGTGGATCAGGACTGAAACTCATTGACATGCATCACATTTTCAGCTACAATCAGCAGCTTGTTGACTGACTTGTCACCTCTCAGCAGAGTGGAACTTTCACTTATAGACTGACATAATTTCCATAGTATTCATGTGGAGCTGAGAATAATGCAGATGTGACTGGATTTTGGCCAGGTTTGGAATACATGGTCCACAGGGCAGAACCTCATTGACTTTTTGTTTGTCCCCTTACCGATTAGGCCAGTGATGTGAGAAGAATCACCAGTAAACTTCCTGACAATCACTCTGTCAGGGATTTCTGTGATTCATAGAAAGGACACAGACAATGGCAAAGTTTTTTTCAGCACAACAAGCGTTGCTTCTCTCCAATCCTATGTAGCCATATGACCTGATAATTGGAGCAAAAGTGCACCAGTTATCAGCCATCTGTGAACAACTCATGCCACACGTGTTACTGTCATTCTAGACGTACATGATTAGTCATGGTCACATGCCACTGGGCAGTGAGAGGAATCCCTTCTGCACAGATATGGATTTGAAATGCAACCACACCATGAAATCAATGGCTCCCTGTGCCTGAAGAAGTCTGCGACAAGTCCTAAGCTGTGTGCATTCTCTATCTGATATTCTCCAGTGAGAGAAAATGATCCATACTTAGCTTTATTTTCACAGAGAAAGCTTTAGTGACTTTATTTACCCAAGTGTGGCAGCCACGCTGTGAGATATAGGAATATGGGGAGAATAAAATGGGCTTAGTATGGGATTAGTGTAAAAGTGGTTGACAGTGAGTGACTCAATGTGTTGAAGGGCTTGTTTCAGAGTTGTGTGTGATTGTATGACTCTCTGATACCATTAGCTCTGGTCTGGAACAAATTTAATGCATTGAAATTGATTGGTACAGTCCCTGACATTCATTGGCAGTGCAGTCTTTTCCCTGCTCTGGGGACGCAATTAAGGATGCAGATTGCTCCATCTTTCTTTCAGAACATTCCAAGTGAAGCAGAGAGACTTCGCAGGTTGTTCTTCATTGATTTTTATTAAGTGGAATTGCACCTCTGAACATCGTGAATGGGCTCTGCTCCCCTACTCAGGATTTTCTGTCCTTCATCCTTCATCTGGAATCTTGACTTGACTGCTTTATCTCTGCTTGATCTTCCATCATGCTATACTCCTCCACGGTGTCATGATTGGGAAGAGCCTGTCTGTGCGGGTATCTTGAAATCAGGAGCAAACTTTTCAGCTTCTGCTCCACTAGAAGACACTGGAAATACTCAGCAGGTTAGTCAGCATCCACAAGGGTTTTTCAAATACAGAGAGTCCAAAGTGCCTACCGTAACCAAGTAATACCTGGTAGAAATCAATCAGCAGCACCATGTAAGCAATGCATACTCATTTTACCATTGAGGATCTGTGGGTAGGGTGGTGTTGCTTTTGAATGTTGTCCTTTCTGAAAGAGCATTCATCAATTCAACATTAAGGAAGAGTATTATAGATTCATAGAGAGATACAATATGGAAACGGGGCTTCAGCCCATTAAATCTACACTGACCATGGACACTTATTTACTCTAATTCTACATTAATCCAACATTTTTACTCTTCATATGAGCCATCAAATTCCTCCCACCTGTCATGAAGCAATGGCTCTACCAGCTACAAAACTGTACTGAAGTCTGGTGTCCTGAACTACAAAATGATGGGTTAGGTGGTACTGAGTTTGCATTGCATGTGGATTGATATGAAGGTCTGACTGTTTTGCATCTGGAGGATGTCCACAATCTGCTATCATCTTCCTTAATACACCGAACAACTATTCACAATAATGATGTTCTGAAATGGGCTCTTTTTTCGTTGTTTGACTTTTGTTTTCTTGTGAAAGTTGTGTATAATTTTTTTCTTTTTTGGTGGCTGTTGCTTATACATATAATGCTTTGTCCTGGTGATGCTAGTGCAAATAAGTTCTTCATTGCACCTGTACATACATACACTTGCGCATATGACAATAAACTTTATTTATTTATTCCAAATGCACAGTATATTTACAATGAGAAAAAGTATGACTAGTTCAATCATTCCACTTATTTGTGCAATGGGCCAGCCACCATAGTAAATTACAGGATGACCAGGGCCCTTGGAGAAGCAGACCTGAAAGTGCATGGATGCTGTAGAGATGTAAATAAGACTCGTCACAGAAGAAGTGGAATGGTGATACTGCTAGGACTAGTATTGGGTGACAAGGACCGAGAGCTAGCCTGGTCTCCAGACAGGCAGGTGGAAGTTGCTATTAGGTGCAGTCTTCAGCTGTAGCACCCAATGTTCCCCCAGGTCAGCAAAGACAGCTGGGTGATTACAGTTCAAATATGAGCTGTGACTTTCCTATGGATTTCTAGCCCAACTTTCATGTTGACATTAAGGAAAGATTTGGCATGTCATATCAGTATCACATGGGGCAGAGATGTTTCCTTTCAAATGAGAGAGGCTGAAAGCAATCTGGAACTGTTGGCAATGCAACGTCAGGAACACGTTCCTCTGAACAGCACTCTTGAATGTCCTGGCAAGTCACAGAACTGTACCATTGATGTTCACCGCCATCTTCACTGAGTAATTAATGCCAATGACGCAATGTGAAAAAGAACTGAGAAGATAGAATCCGGAACTTTCAAACTCCAAAACTGAATCAAAAGTGTGAAACAGAGAATGCATCAACTAGTCAAATTAATTACTGGAAATTCACCAGTAGTAAATGGCTAATTAGATACATAACACTGGTAAATCTTGGAGAGCAGGAAGGAAAACATTTAACTTATTTGTTTGGCATTTCTATTTTCAACTGCTTAGTTTGTCAAAATATTCTTGCATATGCTGTAGAACCTAATGAGGTCTGTTAAAGATTAAATAATCTATCCTCAAATCTCTTCACTTGCAATCTTTGTCACAAATTCTGTAGATGAGGGGAAGTAAAAAGTGGGGGAATTGGTTTTGAGAGGGGACCAGGTGCTTGTGGAAGAATCTGAAAGGAGGAAAAGGAAAACATCTATAGCGTATCAGGGAGATACAAGAAACTGCGGATACCGGAACCTAGAACAACAAACAATTTGCAGGTGGCAGATGAACTTTGGCAGATGAATCTATGGACTCACATTCAACAACTCTACAAATTATTCTTGATATTTATTCTTGATGTTTATTGCTTATTTATTCCTTATTATTATTTTGTGTTTTCCCCCTTTGTGTATTTGCACAGTTTCTTGTCTTTGCACATTGGCTGTTTGTCCATCTTTGTTGTGTACAGTTTTTCATTGATTCTAATGTGCTGCTTTGTAATTACTGTGAATGCCTGCAAGAAATTGAATTTCTAAGTAATAAATGGTGACACGTATGTACTTTTATAATAAATTTGCTTTGAACTTTATACTTCTAACTCAGGAGTTTGAGCAGTTTCAAAAAAAAAGGGAATGTTAATGTTTCAGTTTGGATGGGAACCTGGCCATGTACTAAAGACCTCTGGCTGGTGCGTTCACTGAAATCCTCATTCTTTCTCTGGTAGTATGTGGTGACCACCTGCTTCAAGTAGGCTTCAGTTATACCAGTGCCCAAGAAGAGCATGGTGACCTACTTCAATGACTATCACCCAGTTGCACTTGCATCCACAGTGATGAAGAATTTCGAGAGGCTGGTGATGAAATATATCAGTTCCTGCCTGAGAGGCTCCAATTTGCCTACCAGAGCAACTGGTCCACACCAGATGCCATCTCATTGGCTCTTCCCTCGATCCTAGAACATCTGGCTGCAAAGATGCATACATCAGGATATCAACTGCAGCTCAGCATTCAATACTATCAACTCCTTAAAAAAAATCAGTGACCTCCAATATCCTGGCCTCAATATCTTCTTGTGCAATTGGATCCTTGATTTCCTCACTTACAGATCCCAGTCGGTTTGGATTGGCAACAACATCTCCTCTACAATCTCCATCAGCACCGTGTACCACAGGACTGAGTACTTAGCCCCCTGCTCTACTCGTTTTACACTTATGACTGTGTGTACAGCTCCAATACCTTATTCAAGTGTGCTGATGACACCACAGTTGTGGGCCAAATTAAAGGTGGTGATGAATCAGTATGTAGGAGGGAGACTGAAAATTTGACTGAGTGTTGTCATAACAACAACCTCTCATTCCATGTCAGCAAGATCAAGGAACTGATTGTTGACTTCAGCAAAGGGAACCCAGAGGTCCATGAGCCAGTCCTCATCAGAGGATCAGAGGTGAAGGGGGTTAGCAACTTTAAATTCCTGGGTGTTACTATTTCACAGGATCTGTCTTGGACCTAGCATGTAAGTACAATTGTGAAGAAAGCATGGCAGAGCCTTTATTTCTTTAGGAGTCTGTAGAGATTCTGCATGATATCTAAAAGTTTGACAAACTTCTAAAGATGTGTAGTGGAGAGTGTATTGACTGGCTGCATCATCACCTGGTATGGTAACATCAATGCCTTTGAATGGAAAATCCTACAAAAGGTGGTGGATTTGGCCCAATACACCATGGTAAAGCTCTCCCAACCATTGAGCATATCTATATGAAACACTATTGTGGGAAAGCAGAATCCAGAATCCATTATCAGAGATCCCCAGCAGCCTGGCCATGCTCTTTTCTTGCTGCTGCCATTAGGAAGTAGGTACAAGAGTCTAAGGACTTGCACCACAAGTTTCAAGAACAGTTTCTACCCTACAGCCATCAGGTTCTTGAATAAAAGGGGATAACTGCACTCGCTTGCCATTCCTTTGAGATGTTCCCACAACTAGTTATCTCACATTAAGGACTCTTTGTCTTGTTACCTCATTATTGCAATTATTATTTTTGCATTATTTATTGCTATTATTTATATTGACATTTGCATAGTTTGTTGTCTTCTGCACTCTCGTTGATTTTTCATTGATCCTGTTGTGTTGACGATTCCGTACTTTTGCTGAGTATGCTTACAGGAAAATGAATCTCGGGGTTGTATATGCTGGCATTTACTATATATACTTTGATAATAAAAAGTACTTTGAATTTTGAATGTCCAAATGCCTCCATCAGTCCTAAGTTCCTCCAGTATATTGTTTATTGCTTCAGTATTTCAGAGATGGAGTGGTGGTGGGTGCAAGCTGAGGGATTACAAATAAAAAATCAGCTGAAGACATCAATAAGGGCCAGAATTTTGATAGTACTGAGAGAGAGGACCAGGAACATTGCAGAAACAGAGGTTAAAGTTGACTACAATTTGGTGTGGGATAGGACCTGTAATAAAAAAATTGATGGATCAGAGTTTGGATGTTGGAAGAGAAGCTAAGGGATTTTCTAGAAGTTCCAACATGACATAGTTCTCCATAAAACATATTCATGATGATCAATTTTGCATGAATTTCAATTTGAAATTAAGCTTCCTTCCTTTGAGAGTTTGGTAGATGCATGCAGATATTGAGCATGTTTTACATTTAAAGAGTGCAGCTACCTTTTTCCTCCAACTGATCTCAAGAGAAAATTATAATAAAGTCCATATCGGTATGGAAATGCATGTCAAAAAGAATGATTGTAGGCAGAAACCAATAATTATGATTTTGTCAAATTATCATGAACAATTTCAAAAAGTTTATAGTTCAGTAAAAAAGGAGATTTAGGGTGGAAGAGAGAATAAAGGAGACAAAGGACATCTTCACCACTCCCACATATGTCACATTGAAATTCATTCTGAATTCAAGTATGCCTATTACATTTCTCAGTTTCAAAAACTTGCTAAACTTTCTATTCAGATCAGTAGTTGTTGTGCTTTGCTGATAGTCCATTCTTTGGTTCAGAATGTGGAGCAGGGGCTCAGAGCACAAATGGAGAGGGTGATTAGAGTCATGGGTCCAGAATGTGACTGAGTCAGGGCTGGGATCCTGACAGTGTACCAAATATGTGGCCAGAGCTGGAGTTGGGACCCAAAAACTGTGGGCTCTGGAACTCTGGGTGGGTTCGCGACAGGAAACAGGATCTAGTGCTCTCGAATATTTCCTGCTCCCTTTACACCCTTTAGGTTCACTGTAACATTGATTAAAGCACAATTTACTCGGAAGGACTGAGATAAAATTGTACTTATTAACATTCAGTCGCCTGAAAACCTTCTTCTCCGGAACAACCAAAGTCCAGATGGTACCAGGAGCACAAAGCATTGTGGTTTGCTGCCGGGAAATCTGGAGCTCACGGGTTTTAAGTCCATAAAGAAAATGAGATGACCTCAAATGATCCACTAACCAACAATGCAGCCTTTGACTGAGTGTGCCATCAAAGAACCTGGAAAATCAGAAACTCGTGAACATCATCATCTGGAAAATGCTCCATCCAGTGGGTTCATACCTCACACAGTTCATAACTCACATGAAGGAAGATGGTTGTGTCTGTCAATGGTCATTCTGGGACATTAGTGCAGGAATTTCTCAAGGTTGTGTCATCAGCGCAACTACCTTCAGCTGCTTCATCCATGACCTTCCTTCTGTCCTGAGGTCAGAGGTGTGTTAAATGATATCTGCACAATGCTCAGTTCCATCTGCAACTCCTCAGCAGCTGAAGCAACTTAAGAAGAACTAAGCAACATTCAAGCATGCTCTGTTATGTGTCACAAATTAGTAAAGCATTAACAGTCCTCAGTGGGAAGAAGTCTAGACACAGGCTTGACATTCAAATGACCCAACTGACTTTCAATGACCCACCATCAACATCCTTAAATCATCACTGAGCAGAAACTCCGCTGGACCACAAGAAAAGCAGGTCAGGGACTGGGTGACCTATGGCCAGTGACTCCCCTCCAGACAGCCAGAAATCTTTCTACCATCTAACAGGCACCAGTCAGGGGCATGAAGGACTTTTCTCCATTTTCCTGGATGAATGTGTCGAGAAGCTCAACACCATCCAGGGCAAAGCAACCTGCTTGTTCAGCACCCACATCTACCACCCTGAACATTCCTCCCCTCCACCATCAGCATTCTCTTCATGCTGTTGCTCCTCAGCTGACTGCTGTCCTCTCCCAATGGGAAATTCTTGTGCAGGATATAGAACTAAGGTAAGGTTTGACAGCTACCTGGTAATAAATTTGTATTCAGTGGCTAAAAATTCCCTGCACTAGTCCTGTATTCTTTTAATATCTTGAGTTTCTCTGAAATTTATACTGATGTGAATGTTAAATATTCCTGGAGTACAGGTAAGTTCTACTTACTATAACTGTAATAGGCAGTGAAGCTTCAAATAAGCAAACAGTACCATCAATGGTATGTGTACAAATATGTTTACCTAGTAATGTATGTTACTAAGTCCTCTGACTATAAACAGAGTGGTCTGGGCCAACAGTTGCTTCTCCATGACAATGCTCTGTTTTATCACATTTCTTGTGCTAAAACATCTGTTATTGTAGGCACACTGTATATGAGTGCATTGAGAATCCATGTCACGCAGTGACCACTCTTTGATCTGAATTGTAGACTAAAATGCCTTTAGCTTAGCAGGCTCACACACAACACAAAAACACAGTGGGGCCTTTGTTTTACCTTGAGTTTTCATTTAAGGTTGCAGCAGAGGAGAGATTTCTTAAGAATTTGAAAAAAGACATAAAAGACAAAGAAGGTTATAAACCCCTTGAGCCTTCTCTTACATTCAATAAAAGCAGAGATGGTCTGCCAAAGTCTAAACTCTACTTTCCTGCCTGTGCCCCTTGATTTCTGTATAGTCAAAAATTTCATTGAGAATTTTTTTTATTTGAAAGAGCAAACAATCTGCAAAAGAAGCCCAGTGACTACAGGCAGGGATTTGACCTGCCTGAAAATGTAGATTGGGTGAACCAAATTGGTAAAGGTGCTGAGGAAGAGGATTCCTTGGAATGTATGCGGGATGGTTTTTTGAACCAACATGTCGAGGAACCAACTAGAGAGCAGGCTATTCTGGACTGGGTTTTGAGCAATGAGGAAGGGTTAATTAGCGATCTTGTCGTGAGAGGCCCCTTGGGTAAGAGTGACCATAATGTGGTGGAATTCTTCATTAACATGGAGAGTGACGTAGTTAATTCAGAAACAAAGGTTCTGAACTTAAAGAGGGGTAACTTTGAAGGTATGAGACGTGAATTAGCTAAGATAGACTGGCAAATGACACTTAAAGGATTGACGGTGGATATGCAATGGCAAGCATTTAAAGGTTGCATGGATGAACTACAACAATTGTTCATCCCAGTTTGCCAAAAGAATAAATCAAGGAAGGTAGTGCACCCGTGGCTGACAAGAGAAATTAGGGATAGTATCAATTCCAAAGAAGTAGCATACAAATTAGCCAGAGAAAGTGGCTCACATGAGGACTGGGAGAAATTCAGAGTTCAGCAGAGGAGGACAAAGGGCTTAATTAGGAAGGGGAAAAAAGATTATGAGAGAAAACTGACAGAGAACATAAATCGGACTGTAAAAGCTTTTATAGATATGTAAAAAGGAAAAGACTGGTGAAGACAAATGTAGGTCCCCTGCAGACAGAAACAGGTGAATTGATTATGGGGAGCAAGGACATGGCAGACCAATTGAATAATTACTTTGGTTCTGTCTTCACTAAGGAGGACATAAATAATCTTCCAGAAATAGTAAGGGACAGAGGGTCCAGTGAGATGGAGGAACTGAGTGAAATACATGTTAGTAGGGAAGTGGTGTTAGGTAAATTGAAGGGATTGAAGGCAGATAAATCCCCAGGGCCAGATGGTCTGCATCCCAGAGTGCTTAAGGAAGTAGCCCAAGAAATAGTGGATGCATTAGTGATAATTTTTCAAAACTCGTTAGATTCTGGACTAGTTCCTGAGGATTGGAGGGTGGCTAATGTAACTCCACTTTTTAAAAAAGGAGGGAGAGAGAAACCGGGGAATTATAGACCGGTTAGCCTAACGTCGGTGGTGGGGAAACTGCTGGAGTCAATTATCAAGGATGTGATAACAGCACATTTGGAAAGCGGTGAAATGATCGGACAAAGTCAGCATGGATTTGTGAAAGGAAAATCATGTCTGACGAATCTCAGAATTTTTTGAGGATGTAACTAGTAGAGTGGATAGGGGAGAACCAGTGGATGTGGTATATTTGGATTTTCAAAAGGCTTTTGACAAGGTCCCACACAGGAGATTAGTGAGCAAACTTAAAGCACACGGTATTGGGGGTAAGGTATTGGTGTGGGTGGAGAATTGGTTAGCAGACAGGAAGCAAAGAGTGGGAATAAATGGGACCTTTTCAGAATGGTAGGTGGTGACTAGTGGGGTACCGCAAGGCTCAGTGCTGGGACCCCAGTTGTTTACAATATATATTAATGACTTGGATGGATGAGGGAATTAAATGCAGCATCTCCAAGTTTGCGGATGACACGAAGCTGGGTGGCAGTGTTAGCTGTGAGGAGGATGCTAAGAGGATGCAGGGTGACTTGGATAGGTTGGGTGAGTGGGCAAATTCATGGCAGATGCAATTTAATGTGGATAAATGTGAAGTTATCCACTTTGGTGGCAAAAATAGGAAAACAGATTATTATCTGAATGGTGGCCGATTAGGAAAAGGGGAGGTGCAACGAGACCTGGGTGTCATTATACACCAGTCATTGAAAGTGGGCATGCAGGTACAGCAGGCGGTGAAAAAGGCGAATGGTATGCTGGCATTTATAGTGAGAGGATTCGAGTACAGGAGCAGGGAGGTACTACTGCAGTTGTACAAGGCCTTGGTGAGACCACACCTGGAGTTTGGTGTGCAGTTTTGGTCCCCTAATCTGAGGAAAGACATCCTTGCCTTAGAGGGAGTACAAAGAAGGTTCACCAGATTGATTCCTGGGATGGCAGGACTTTCATATGAAGAAAGACTGGATGAACTGGGCTTGTACTCGTTGGAATTTAGAAGATTGAGGGGGGATCTGATTGAAACGTATAAGATCCTAAAGGGATTGGACAGGCTAGATGCAGGAAGATTGTTCCCGATGTTGGGGAAGTCCAGAACGAGAGGCCACAGTTTGAGGATAGAGGGGAAGCCTTTTAGGACCGAGATTAGGAAAAACTTCTTCACACAGAGAGTGGTGAATCTGTGGAATTCTCTGCCACAGGAAACAGTTGAGGCCAGTTCATTGGCTATATTTAAGAGGGAGTTAGATATGGCCCTTGTGGCTACGGGGGTCAGGGGGTATGGAGGGAAGGCTGGGGCGGGGTTCTGAGTTTGATCAGCCATGATCATAATAAATGGCGGTGCAGGCTCGAAGGGCCGAATGGCCTACTCCTGCACCTATTTTCTATGTTTCTATGTTTCTATGTTTCTATGAAACACCAACAATCCCTTTCTTCCGTCAGATGCTGTTCAGTTTGTTGAGATCATCCACCAGATTGTTGCTGCAGATTCCAGCATCTGCAGTCTCTTGTATCTCTGTGTTGTACACGGGCTTCTCATTCCATGCTATTGGCAACTGATCGGGGCAAGGCACATTCCCTATAAAGCCTGGGTGGAATTGCCTTCCTGCTGAGAGCATCTTTGCTCAGTCTTTTTCGTCATCTTCCAATCGCTCATCTGGATTGATGTGCTCACTCCTCCCACCTTCTGTAGTGTAAGGAGAATGTCAGCCAATAAGCATCTGTGCTGCAAGCTGACTAACGTTGAAGATCTAATCACTTCTTCACTCCTACATGTCTTTTATTTGCAGCTAAAAGGAAATAACAGAAGCATAAAATACTTGCACCAGAATAACAACCAGAATAAAAATCAGCCTGTAACTCAGACTGCATTTCTTTGATAATGCAGATTATGGCCCAACCTCATTGAAGACAAGCAATATTAATGGAGAGATATTGGCTGAAATCCCCCAAGAGGACCACAACCTTGTTATTGGGTTTGTAGGCTTGCATGCCTCAATGACTTGGAGAGTTACATCGGCTGGAATCAGAGCTTTATGCTTTGGCTCTTAGTGGGGTCACCCATGCCAAAAAGTTCAAAGGGTAGAGGCCAGATTAAGAGTGGTCCACCGGTTCTCCAGGTTTGGGGGTTCAGCTCAGGGTTAACAACCCTCACCAGTAAAACAGAATTATTATGGAAACAGCAATGAAGAATCCTTCTACATCTTAGTATGACGGTATCCTGAGTCTCCATCTGGGATTTGAAATGACAGACAGTAGTGAAAACCGAGAGGAACCTACAGACATGATAAAGGAAGCCCTGAATACCACCAGAGATGGCAGACATTCATTGTTACCCTAAGTGCCAGTGATACAATGGGCAGTAAGTAAATTGGCTGAGACGTTGAACAGAACTGGCCTTAGATTTGGTTGTATGTCATAATTAGCATTTCTTGAAGATATCTGGTGTCCATTTGACATAGTGGCTGCCAAATTACTAGCAGAAATGTATCTACATGCACCGGAAGCTATTATGGCCACTGGGAGTTCTCAAAAGTGGGAGGTATTGGTATCAATCTCATCTTTTCATTTTTGCCTTCATACTAGTTGAAAGCTATATAATTTGACATTTCATGTTATCAGATTTTTCTTTTGCTCCAGGAAATAGATTAACACAACAAACTTGTTTCTATATTCACTGATATCTGATCAAGAAATAAAGACTTCAAACATTAAAATACAAATCTTTAACATCTTTCTTTTTGGTCTCAACTTCTGTTGGCTATTGTAACATCTTATCTACAGTTTTATTTACTGTGTAGGTATGGCAAACTGGATCAATACCAGGTAAACAGACACTATCTCCAAACATCTGAGTCATTATTTCTTATTTTTGATCCATGATGAAGTCAATTCCTGCACTGAGCTCAAGGTTACTGAGCCCAGTGAATGGAAGGAATGTTACTGGATCCCATTATCTTTTTGCCTTTCATTCTTTCTGTGTTGGGAAATGTTATGCCATTATTTTAATCCCTTTCATTTTGCTCCTTATTTGTTTCCTCTGTTTCTCATCCAAGCTTCCTCATTGTAATCTTCTTCATTCCATGATTTCTTAATTGTTTCCTGGTTTTGTCTTCCTCGTCTTCCTGCTCTGTTTCCACAGTTTCCTAGCTTTCTGCTGTCTTCACTTCTCAGGTTGGCTTTGCAGTTCCTGGTCTTAATTTTGATGTGCTTTAGATTTGCTTTATTATTTGGTGAAACACTGCGAAATAGCTCCTTCCGGCCATTTGAACCACACCATCACAGCAATCCCCAACAAACCCAATCAACTCTAACCCAATCACGGGGGAATTTACAATGACTAATTAACCTACTTGGAACATTGTTGAACTGAAGAACTGGAGATAAACACATGCATTCCACAGGGTAGACTTGCAGAATCTCCTTATAGAACAGCACCAGAAATGAACTCTGAACATTACTGTGGCACGCAAATATCTTAAAATCATGGAAAATCAATGACACAGAAGAAGGCCATTGAACCCTTGTGTCATTGCAAACCTAAACCCACCTTAGAGCACCAGGCCCATAGTCCTGCAGGCCACAGATCTTCAAGTATAGACTCAGTGGCCACTTTATTAGGTAAACCTGTACACCTGCACGTTAATGCAAATATCTAATCTGCCAATCATGTGGCAGCAACTCAATGCATAGATCATGCAGACATGGTCAAGCAGTTATTGTTGTTGTTCAGACCAAACATTAGAATGTAGAAGAAATGTGACCTAGGTGACTTTGACTGTGGAATGATTGCCGGTGCCAGATAGGGTGATTTGAGTATCTCAGAAACTCCTGATCTCTTAGGATTTTCACTCATACAACAAACTCTATTATTTACGGAGAATGGTACAAAAATTAAAAAACATCCAGTGAGTGTGGATGAAAACATCTTCTGTGTCCTAACATTTTGTTTGCTTTGACGAACGCTTGCTGCAGATATTTGCTATTCTATACTCTTAATCTTTAGTCTTTTCATCTCTGCTTCCAGTGAATGATATGAACTTATATCATCATTCCTTATCCTGTCAGTTCACTCAGAGACTGCAATCACTATGTTCCATTACAGATGGAGCAGAGTTTTTCACAATTGCCTTGAGGTCTCAGGAATATTGCTTGGATACTCCAGAATTGTAGCAGAATGAATTAGGATTAGCTGATTGGAGTCAGAACTGGGCAATGAAGGGAAGCAGGAACTGTATCAGAAAGAAGTGCGGTGCTTAAATGAGGGAGAGGAGAGACTAAGAGGGAACTGAAGGGCGGGCAGCACTGTTTCAGGGTGAACTAAACAGCTGATGAGAAGGGAAAGTGAAATGTCGTCTAGACTGAGGAAAGTGAATGGAGAAGGTGTGAGCTGACAGGGGGTGAGCAGGTCAATAACGTGTTTCAAAATGCAACTGGAATATTACCCCTTAGCTGAGGTGTAGAATATTAAAACATGAAAGTTTTGCTCAAGTTATATGCTGCACCAGCTAGGCCCAAGCTTAAATACTATCTACTATTGTCAGGTCACTGGTCTGAGGGCTACTGGTACCATGTAACCAGTACTACCTGTCGCATGGTCGGGTGGTCGGCGACTAAACCGGCTCCCCCACCAGGCTTGCCTGGTGAGGAGGGTGGCTAGACACCCTGCAGGGTGAAAAACAAGACCTGTCAAAGGGCAGATGAACCCTCTCGTAGGGTCAACGGCCATCTAGCAAACACGTGCCGTGAAGCGCGGAAAGGGCATCCCTTGCCTCGAAGCTTGGTCTGGCCATTCACTGCAACAGAACTTCCCCCAGCCGTCTTGGACCCCACGATGCCACTGGATCCGGGAGGGGATGTCGAGAGGGTGGGTCTGGACCTGTGCCACCTCCTACTCACCTAGAATCCATTCACACACACACACTGTTCCTTTCTGAACTGAAAGGAGCCATCATCATCCTATGGGATGGATAGCCAGAGAGAGACTATCTACAATTCTGATTGCTCCAGTTTGGAAACCATTGCACTGGGAAGGGTGCAGATAGGATTTTGAATATATCCAAGTTTGTTACTTTGTGGAAAGATTGAATAAACTGAAGCATTTTATTATCCTGTACATGATCCATATCCCACGTATTTATGTGTCTATTTAACAGCCTCTTCAGATGTCACTATCAAATCTGCATTCACACCAACCCTGAGTCTGTTCCAGGCACCCACCATTCTCTGTGTGTAAAAAAAAACTGGTCCTGAACAGCTCCTTTAAACTTTAACCCTCTCAGCTTCAATACATAGTCTCTAGTACTTGACGTTTCTACCTTGGGAAAAATATTTTGAATCTACCTGATCTATGCCTCTTATAATTTTATATACGAAGTATTTCTATCAGGTCCCCCCTCAGCCGCTGATGATCTAGAGCAAATAATCCAATGTTGCCTACCCTCTCATTTTAGCTCACGCCCTTAAATCCAGGTAGCAACCTGGTTGTTGACCACTATTTGAGCACAAGGGTAAAGACATCTTACTGAAATTATACATGGCTACAGTGAGCCCATACTTGGAAAATTATGTACTGATCTGGTCTCGATTCCTAAGATAGGGTAAACTTGAGGTCAAAGGAGTGCAATGAAAATTCTCTGGAATGTTTCTTAGGACAGAAAGAACTTAAGCTGATTAGGCATGAACACCAGGGTGCTTAAAAGAATAAAACATAGGAAATTCTTATAGGTGCTGAAGGGGTAGATGCAGGAATAATGTTTCCCTATGCAGAGAGTGTCTCGAACCAGGGATTGCAGTCTCAAAATAAGGGGCTGATCATTTAAGACTGACATGAAAAGAAAATTCTTTAGCAAGATAATAGTGTGGAAGCTTTTGGTCAGATGCAGAAATCAGATGTAATAAACAAGTCAATGATCAGCACATTGGAAACATTCAAACATTTAAAATCATATCCTGTCACCGAAGCAGCTTGTTAGGAGGTGTCCCAAACCACCTATCTTCACAGCAGAGTCAGAAGTGGATATGTTTGCTGATGATTATCACACACAGTTCAATATCTTATAAAGCTTTGGAAAATGAAACAGCCTAGGCCTGCATGGGGAAAGACCTATACACTACTCATGCATTGACTGACAAGAATCATCTTACATTTATGCCACAGAAATGCCAAATACGGGTATAGAGTTCTAACTATCTTCATATTCATGGCATTGCCATCACTGAGTCCCCATTCATCAGCATCATGAGGAGAACAACACGACCAGACACTCATTTTGACTATTTACATACAGTAAGTACTCCAGCTTCAGGAGAAGATAGAAGTATGGGTATCCTAATAACAAGTGATAATGACATATACATATCAGAAGCATGATGCCACAGTGTCTACTGACCTACAACTCCAACAACACTCAAGAAAATAAACTTCATTCTGGGAAAAAATACAGCCCACATGTGCGTCCCAAACACCAACCCAAACTTCAGTTCTCTAAAGTATTGATGTACCAAACTTGCACTGTGTACCATTTCAAAAATGCATGACAGGTACTTGCCATGGACTCTTTGCACTTCGTCATGTTTCTAAATTGGAGTCATCAATCACCAATCGGAGAAAAACCATCCTAATTTGGAAATATGTCACTGATTCTTCATCATCGTTGGTTTTAATTCTGGAACTCAGTAGCATGGTGGCATTACCTTCACCTGAACGATGTGGTGTTCAAGAGCCAGCTCACTATCAGCTTCTCAAGGCCAATTAGGGATAAGTAATAAATGCTTCCCTTCTCAGCAATAGCCATGGACCGTAAATGAATTTAAAACTTACAGATATGGAACATTTTCCATGGAATGTCACATTGCCAATTATTTCCAAAATGTATACGTTAGTTGAAAACATTACAGAGATGTTCATACACAGGTAAGTGGATCTGGGAGATTATTATTAATGTCCTTCAGGCTTCATTAGAAAAATTAAAAAATAATTCATGTAATAAAATAGAAGTGATGTTCTACCATTCCTCATGAATGCAATATTTCTCAGAAAGTTGGAAAGGCCTGTGACTGTCAGGCAACAACTTTAGAAAAACACTAAGCATTGTCTTCCACATCACAGTCAAAGAGAAAGAGACTGAGTCACCAGGAGCACTGAAGCACCACAAATGGACAATCATTTTCAGCCAGGAAAGTTTAATATTTCTGATGTAGCAATATAGCTTTGACTACATTTGAAAATAAGTTATCAGAACCCATGGAAACTAGATAAACAACAAAAATGCATATTTAGTTTTATTTTCCCTGTCTGTACAAACTGCTTTGCAGAAACTTGGTGATCAAACCTTAACAATTTACATCCAGATTGATGAGTTAATGAGGTCTTAATGAGTTATTTGGGTCTATGATGTTTAATCTAGAACTTATCAGGGAAGAGGAATCAGAACCAGAGTGCAATGTTAAGATGAGAGTTGAAAGACTTCAAAGGGACCTTAGAGGCAACTTCTTCATGCAGTGCATGGAGCATATATAGACTGAGCCACTAAAGAAACGGTTCCCCATCTGGGGTCCATGGCCCCTTTGCTTAATGGTATTGGTCCATGGCACATAAAAGGTTGGGAATTTCTGCACTAGATGAAGTGGTTCAAGTAGGTAGAATAACAATAACTAAAAGACATTTGGACAGATACATGGATTGGAAAGATTTAACTGATATGGACCAAATAGGGGCAAATGAGAGGGGTTTAGATGGATAGCTTGGTTGGCATGGACAAGTTGGGCTGAGGGGTCCGAATTACCCAATGAATCTATGATACTACCTTGAGAATGAAGGCATTCAATTGAAAAAGAAGAAAAATGGGTATAGAAACATTTTGTGCTGATTAAAGTAAGGGATCTTAATGCTGGTGAAGGGGAATATCCCCATTTCAGCCACAGTCCTAGCATCAGGCATAAACAGGTCAGAAGAAATGCATTCATCACAGATCCCAGCATGGCTGTAGAACCAGAACTACAATCAATATAACATTCTTAGTTTGGTACAGAAGGAGGCCATCTAGACCACTGAGTCAATGTTTGTTCTCATAACAATCCCATAATCTCATTTGTCCACTTACATCTCCATAAATGCCTCATTCTCCCTCATGTGCCCATTAACTCCACCCTATCAACCATCTACACCAGGGTAAGTTACTGAGGTCAATTACCCTATGGCTAGCATGTTGCAAAGAGGGGTCATTTGATGAAGCTGCTGAAGAAAGCCAGCTGAAAATTAAATCAAAATTACTGCTAGGATTCTGAAATAGTCAACAAGTCAGGCAGAATCTTGGATTAGGTTAGATTATTATGCACTTCAACAAAAAAAAAACTGCCATTTTCAATCCCTTGTGCTCCTGGTACTCCTGGTTCCAGATCAAAGCCATACCATCCCACAGGAACAGTGAGTTTTGGCGTATTTCTCATCCAAGGGAAAATTGACTTTGGGGTCATTCCTGACCTCATCCTGTGCAGGTTGTGATAGATGGACCAGATGCCCCTGTGACATAGTAGGGTGGAGTTTGTTTCCAAATTTAGAAAAAGTCTGAGGAATTGATGAAGCTTGTGCCTTGGTCCTATCATTCTTCTCGAGCAACTGCTGGCTCAGCCACAGAAATATGAAAGGGGAAATCAGCAACCTTCCTCACTGTGCCTGCGAACATTTATCTGAGGAATTGCATATTAGTGCTTAATCTACAATTGTTTGCAATGCACATACTAAAATGGTTACAATTTAAACCCTCCACATGTCCTTCATCTCAGATAGGGAAGTTTGACCAATACTTTAATATATTAGAAATAAATAATTTCCATTACTAATAAACTGAAAAATCCAAAAAGGAGGGTCAGCATTTCACAACTTTAACAACCAACAATTTCACTGATGAGAAACTATCAACCCACAACATTAACTCTGTTGTAGTCACTGCAGTTGCCACTTGGCCTGTTGAGTATGTTTATCATTTACTATTTTTTGCTGATTTGGTCCAGCTAATGTTACCTTAACCAATACTGCCACAGATGTGGATTACAATAATGATGAACATTTGGCTCTATTGAGGGATAAAACCATTCATTTTCAAAGATCCTGTTGAATAATGAAAGTCATCAAATCGCTCTTTCAAAAGTCATTAAGAAGAATGTCATAGAATGCACTGTGTTCAATGTTATGTAAGCAAACCCGCAAGATCTTTTCAGAATCAGGTTTAATATCACTAGTATACCGTATGTCATGAAATTTCTTGTTTTGTGGCAGCAGTACGTTGGAATACAAAATTATAAAAAAAAACTATAAATTACAATAAAAAAGTATATATTAAAAAATAAATTAAACAGGTAGTGCAAAAAGAGAAGGGAAATACTGAGGAAGTGTTCATGGATTCATCGTCCATTCAGATATCTGATGGCAGAGGGGAAGAAGCTGTTCCTGAAATGTTGAGTGTGGGTCTTCAGGCTCCTGTGCCTCCTTCTTGATTGCAGCATTGAGAAAAGGGCATGTCCTGGGTGCTGGGGGCACCCAGTGCTGGATGCTGCCTTTTTGAAGCATACCATTTTGAAGGTGTTCTCGATGCTGGGGAGGCTAGTGCTCCTGAGAGGCTGGAGCTCATTTGGCTAGGCTGGAGCTGCCTGAGTTTAAAACTTTTTGCAGCTTTTTCCAATCCTGTGCAGTGGCCCCCCCATACCAAATAGTGATGCAACCAGTTATAATGCTCTCCATGGTACATCTGGAGAATATTTTGCATGAGTTTGGTGACACACCAGTTCTCCTCAAACTCCTAATGAAATATAGCTGCTGTCATGCCTTCTTTGTAAATGCACAAATAAGTTGGGATCAGGATAGATCCTCAGAGATGTTGGCACCCAGGAACTTGAAAATGCTCACCCTTTCCATTTCTGTCCCTTGTTGAGGACTGGTGTGTGTTCTTTCAACCTGCTCTTTCTGAAAACCACAATCAATTCCTTGGTCTTCCTGACATAGAATGCAAGATTGTTTCTGTGATACCACTCAACCGGCTGATTTACCTCTGACTCCTTGTCACTAAATTTTACCAACAATAGTTGTGTCATAGGCTAATTTATAGAAGGTGTTTGAACTGTGCTTAGCCACACAGTCATGGGTGTAGAGAGTGTAGAACAGTGGGCTAATCATGCATCCTTGAAGTAAGCTAGTGTTGATTGTCAGTGAGGAGGAGATGACATTTCTGATCCACACAGACTGTGGTCTCCCAGTGAGGAAGTCAAGGATCCAGTTGCAGAAGGAGGTACAGAGGCCTAGATTATGGAGCTTGTTGTCTGTAACATCCCCATGGACATCACAATGTTCAATGAATAACATTTTTCTAAAGGTGTTGTTTTCGTTTTATGCCACATACCAGTAAGCAAAATTCCTAGGGTAGAATGATCAAATTTCAATACAAGCAACATACATCAAAGTTGCTGGTGAACACAGCAGGCCAGGCAGCATCTATAGGAAGAGGTGCAGTCGACGTTTCAGGCCGAGACCCTTCGTCAGGACTAACTGAAGGAAGAGTGAGTAAGGGATTTGAAAGTTGGAGGGGGAGGGGGAGATCCAAAATGATAGGAGAAGACAGGAGGGGGAGGGATAGAGCCGAGAGCTGGACAGGTGATAGGCAAAAGGGGATACGAGAGGATCATGGGACAGGAGGCCTAGGGAGAAAGACGGGGGGGGGTGACCCAGTGGATGGGCAAGAGGTATATTCAGAGGGACAGAGGGAGAAAAAGGAGAGTGAGAGAAAGAATGTGTGCATAAAAAGGAGTAACAGCCTATCCCAGACCCTTCCACACCTTCGGGACACTTTCTTCGCCGTCTGTAATGGTCCTACCCGCTATTTCATCCTCCGTCGGATCCACGCCTGCAATCGCCGTTTTTTTGACTTTGTCATGTTAGGCAAAGATCGTAAGATCTTACATCTACGGACTCCAGAGCCTGCCGGCCCCGATGCTAGCAGGCATGAACTTTCGGTTGCGGCCCCTGCCGTTGATCTCGGCGGCTCCAACACCTCAGGACATATTCAAAACCCGGACTCCAGCAACGACCATGGACACATTCAAAGTGATTGCGCAACCACCAACTGCGACTCCAGCCTTGAACTCCAGGCCGGGTCTTTATGTGCTGCTGTTGTGACTCCCGTCTCCCCTTCCCCCACCACTACTCCGCAGCCCCGTCTTCCTCAGATCCCACCGTCAGCTCCTGGGCCCTCAGAGGCTCCATCTTCCTCTCACCCCAACCCTCCCCTCTCCATTGACACCCCCAGCCTCCCCCCTCCCCCCTCTGATCCCAGCTCTCATCCATGCCGGGTCTTTACCATCCCCTCCGACCTTCAACTGTCGGAGGCAGAACGCTCTGTTCTCGGTAAGAGCCTCACGTTTGTCCCCCTTCGCCCACACCTCAGCGAGTTCCGTGTTCGCCACGATGCGGAACTTTTCTTCCGCCGTCTCCGTCTCCGAGCCTACTTCTTCGGCAAGGACTCTTCCACCCCCACCGATGACCCCTTCTCCCGTCTTCAACCCTCTTCTTCATGGACACCCCGCTCTGGTCTTCTGCCTGCTCTGGATCTCTTTATTGCCAACTGCCGACGGGACATCAACCGTCTCGACTTCACCGCACCTTGTCCCCATTCCAACCTCACTCCTTCGGAACGCTCTGCTCTCCACTCCCTCCGCACTAATCCTAACCTTATTATTAAACCCGCTGATAAGGGGGGTGCTGTTGTAGTCTGGCGTACTGACCTCTACCTTGCCGAGGCACAGTGACAACTCGCGGATACCTCCTCTTATTTACCCCTCGATCGTGACCCCACCAAGGAGCACCAGGCCATTGTCTCCCACACTATCAACGACTTTATCCGCTCAGGGGATCTCCCATCCACTGCTACCAACCTTATAGTTCCCACACCCCGCACTTCCCGTTTCTACCTCCTACCCAAGATCCACAAACCTGCCTGTCCTGGCCGACCTATTGTCTCAGCTTGCTCCTGCCCCACCGAACTCGTTTCTGCATACCTCAACACTGTTTTATCACCCCTTGTTCAATCCCTTCCGACCTATGTTCGTGACACTTCTCACGCTCTTAAGCTTTTCGATGATTTTAAGTTCCCTGGCCTCCACCGCTTTATTTTCACCATGGATGTCCAGTCCTTATATACTTCCATCCCCCATCAGGAAGGTCTCAAAGCTCTACGCTTCTTTTTGGATTCCAGACCTAATCAGTTCCCCTCTACCACCACTCTGCTCTGTCTAGCGGAATTAGTCCTTACTCTTAATAATTTCTCCTTTTGCTCCTCCCATTTCCTCCAAACTAAAGGTGTAGCTATGGGCACCCGTATGGGTCCTAGCTATGCCTGCCTTTTTGTTGGGTTTGTGGAACAATCTATGTTCCGTGCCTATTCTGGTATCTGTCCCCCACTTTTCCTTCGCTATATCGACGACTGCATTGGCGCTGCTTCCTGCACGCATGCAGAACTCGTTGACTTTATTAACTTTGCCTCCAACTTTCACCCTGCCCTCAAGTTTACCTGGTCTATTTCCGACACCTCCCTCCCCTTTCTAGATCTTTCTGTCTCTGTCTCTGGAGACAGCTTATCCACTGATATCTACTATAAGCCTACTGACTCTCACAGCTATCTGGACTATTCCTCTTCTCACCCTGTCTCTTGCAAAAACGCCATCCCCTTCTCGCAATTCCTCCGTCTCCGCCGCATCTGCTCTCAGGATGAGGCTTTTCATTCTAGGACGAGGGAGATGTCTTCATTTTTTAAAGAAAGGGGCTTCCCTTCCTCCACTATCAACTCTGCTCTTAAACGCATCTCCTCCATTTCACGTACATCTGCTCTCACTCCATCCTCCCACCACCCCACTAGGAATAGGGTTCCCCTGGTCCTCACCTACCACCCCACCAGCCTCCGGGTCCAACATATTATTCTCCGTAACTTCCGCCACCTCCAACGGGATCCCACCACTAAGCACATCTTTCCCTCCCCCCCTCTCTCTGCATTCCGCAGGGATCGCTCCCTACACAACTCCCTTGTCCATTCGTCCCCCCCATCCCTCCCCACTGATCTTCCTCCTGGCACTTATCCGTGTAAGCGGAACAAGTGCTACACATGCCCTTACACTTCCTCCCTTACCACCATTCAGGGCCCCAAACAGTCCTTCCAGGTGAGGCATCACTTCACCTGTGAGTCGACTGGGGTGATATACTGCGTCCGGTGCTCCCGATGTGGCCTTTTATATATTGGTGAGACCCGACGCAGACTGGGAGACCGCTTTGCTGAACATCTACGCTCTGTCCGCCAGAGAAAGCAGGATCTCCCAGTGGCCACACATTTTAATTCCACATCCCATTCCCATTCTGACATGTCTATCCACGGCCTCCTCTACTGTAAAGATGAAGCCACACTCAGGTTGGAGGAACAACACCTTATATTCCGTCTGGGTAGCCTCCAACCTGATGGCATGAACATTGACTTCTCTAACTTCCGCTAGGCCCCACCTCCCCCTCGTACCCCAGCTGTTACTCCTTTTTATGCACACATTCTTTCTCTCACTCTCCTTTTTCTCCCTCTGTCCCTCTGAATATACCTCTTGCCCATCCTCTGGGTCACCGCCCCCCCCCGTCTTTCTCCCTAGGCCTCCTGTCCCATGATCCTCTCGTATCCCCTTTTGCCTATCACCTGTCCAGCTCTCGGCTCTATCCCTCCCCCTCCTGTCTTCTCCTATCATTTTGCATCTCCCCCTCCCCCTCCAGCTTTCAAATCCCTTACTCACTCTTCCTTCAGTTAGTCCTGACGAAGGGTCTCAGCCTGAAACGTCGACTGCACCTCTTCCTATAGATGCTGCCTGGCCTGCTGCGTTCACCAGCAACTTTGATGTATGTTGCTTGAATTTCCAGCATCTGCAGAATTCCTGTTGTTTAAATTTCAATACAAGTTTAACAAAACTCCTCTCCTTTCCAGTTCTATCCCTCCATAAATAAACTGTTGTGCTTGCTTTGTTTGTATTGATTTGTGCGTTTGAAATGCAGATCATTTTGTCTTTCTATCCAATATTTATTTTCCAAATAATATGTGACCTTTGGATGTTCCTTACCAAAATGGAATGCCACGTACTCTTCTATGTAGAAGTTCATTTGAAAACTTGTGCTGCATGTTATGAATGAAGTTATGATTTGCTGATATTTCCTTCAGTATTGACTCATGTTTATATAAGGAGATAAAAGGAACAGCTGTGTAGGCAAAATCTAGATGGTATTCAGCGGACAGTATAGATTTGGTGTCAGAGTTGCATCGTGAGATTCCATGTTCTATTTGTTCAATAATATGAATGACTCTACATGACTGTTGATCTGCAATCAATCATATCAAAGCTCTCCAGTTTACACTATCTAAAAGACTTACCTCCTGACATCTCAGGACTTTCCACTACCTGAGAGACACAAGTCAGATGCATAATGGAATACTTCCCATTTGCCTGGATGAGTTCCAACAACACTTGCAAAGCTGGACACCATCCAGGACAAAGCACCCCGCTGTACTGGCCTAAATATTTATTCCATATACCATCCATTGGCACTGTTCAAAAAAGCATCGCCGTTGCTTCCTGAGAATAAACATACACTCAAATTGGTGTAACTCAATAGGTCTGGTAGCATCTATGGAGGAATATAAGCTATTAATTTTTCAGGGTGAGAAGGGTTTTAGCCCAAAATGCCATTTGCTTATTTCCCTCCACAGATGCTACCCTTCCTCCAACATTTTGTGTGTATTATTTCTGATTTCCAGCATCGGCAGTCTCTTTTGGGTCTCTGATTTACCCAGGATCTTTCTGACTGCAGCTTCCAACCTTATGAGCTCTGCCGCCAAGGTTTTAAGCATCACCTGCAGGTCCCTCTCCATGGCACACGTCACCTTGACTTGAAAGTGTCCAGCTGGCCCTTCATCATCACTGAGTCCAAACATGGTAAATCCATTTCCATTATAATTGTGACAGAGCCTTCAGCAACTGAAACTCAGCAGCTACTTACTCCCTATTGAAGGGTAATTAGTGGTGGCAAATAACGGTGGCCCTTCTTGTGATGCCCATGTTCAGAAGGATTAATCACCGCCAAACTGACATTCAAAGTTATGCCATGAGGAAAGAATGCAGGAAAGCATAAATATAGGAGCAGGGGTAGATCACCAGGCCCCTCAAGCCTGCCCTATTATTCCATATAATAAGGGCTGATCTATGCTGATCTCATCTCCACTTCTGTACCAGTTCCCTTGAACCCTCAGTTCAATGATCTTTCAAATATTTATCTATCTCCACCTTAAATATTATTCATGAAGCCCCAACAATCCTCAAGGGCACAGAATTCCACAAACGCACCAATCTCTGAGAGAAGAAATTTATATACACCTCAGTTTTAATTGACTGCCCCTTTGTCTTGTAACTGTGCTCCATAATCCATAGCTCTCTCCTTGGTGAGAACATCTTATCAATTCCTTTGTCAAGCCCCTTAGAATTTTATATTTCTAAATAAGGTTACCTTTCATTTTTCTATACTTCAGAATACAAGGGCAACAAATCAGTGGGTGGCATGAACAAACATTCATTCTGTTGTTTGGAATGTTTAGGAAGATCTTTACAGAGTTCATGCCAAGTTTTATTGTGATAAATTACACGCTGTAGAATCTTTTCACCATGAAGGGGAATACTGTCCATGCATGAAAAACTGAAAAGGTGGGGGTGAAGTGGGGGAGGTGCTGAAGGAGAAGGCAGAGGAGCAATGTGGAGGAGAGATGCAGGCTGCCAATAGATAACCCCTCTTTGCTTAGGTTCTGCATGAGCTAAAAATTCATGAACAATGCCAGTAGCTTCAACTAGATCCTCTTTTATTGTTCTCAAATTCCTTAACTTCGTAAAGCTTTGGAAGTTAGAATCAAATGAAGCACATGTGGAGTATAAAAAAGCCAGAAAATAACTAAAGGAGAGAATTAGAAAGCCAGGAGGGCCTTGAAAAATCCTCGGCAAGTAGGATTAAGGTAAATCCTGAGCCATTCTATACAAACATCAGGAGAAAGAAGATAACTAGGGAGAGGGTGGGACCACTCAACAATAAAGGGGGGATCTTTTGCTTGGATGCAGAGAATGTGAGTGGGTACTTGATAAGTACTTTGCTTCAGTATTTACCAAATAAAAGGACGACCAGAAGATCAGTGCTGAATGTATATACATTATGGCATTTAGCGGTCAAGGAGGAGAATGAGTATTAAGGTTGATAAGTCCCCAGGGCCTGATAGGATTTACTCCAGGTTATTGAAGGAGCCAAGAGATGAGATTTCTGGTCTGTGGCCAGCAGTTGGTATCCTCTGTAGCCACAGCTGATGTTCTGGATGACTAGCATGTGGCTAATGCTGAATATCTATTTAAGGAGGAAACAAGGGAAAATCCTGGGGACTCTAGACTGATGAGTCTCACGTCATTTGTAGGGAAATTGCTGGAGAAAATTTTTAGAGATAGGATATATGAAGATCCTTAACAGTGTTGCTAAACAGAGAGATCTTGGGATCCAAGTTCATAGCTGGTTGAAAGTGGCTGCCCAGGTTCATAAGCTGGTTAAGAAGGCCTATGGAATGCTTGCTTTTATTAGCTGAGGCATTGAACTCAAACGTCAGGAGGTTATGTCGCAACTTTATAAAACTCTGGTTTGGCTACATCAGGAGTATTACATACATTTCTAGTTACCCCACTATAGGCAGGTTTTTGAGGTTTTGGAGAGAGTGCAGAAGATATTTACCAGGATGCTGCCTGGTTTGGGGGCACGAGAGGCTGGATGAACTTGAGTTGTTTTCTCTGGAGTGCCAGAAGCTGAGGGGGAAATCTGATAGAGCTTTACAAGATTATGAGTTGGCATAGATCGAGTGGACAGAGTATATCTGTTTCCCAGGGCTAAAATGTCTAATATCAGAGGGCATGCATTGAAGATGAGAGGATAGGTTCAAGATGGATGTGAAGAGTAAGCTTTTACTCAGAGAGTGGTGGATGCCTGGAATGCATTGCCTGGTATGATGGTAGAGGCAAATACATTAGAGACTTTTAAGAGATGTTTGGATAGGCATATGGATGTAAGGAAGATGGAGGATATGGACATGGTGGAAGTAGAAGAGATTAGTGTTTGGGTGTTTTGGATTTGCTTTTTAGCTGGTTCAGCTTGACACTGTGGGCTGAATGGCATGTCCGTGTGCTCTACTGTTCTAAAGAAACCATAGAAACCATAGAAACTACAGCACAGAAACAGGCCTTTTGGCCCTTCTTGGCTGTGCCAAACCATTTTCTGCCTAGTCCCACTGACCCGCACATGGATCATATCCCTCCATACACCTCCCATCCATGTATCTGTCCAATTTATTCTTAAATGTTAAAAAAGAACCCGCATTTACCACCTCGTCTGGCAGCTCATTCCATACTTCCACCTCTCTCTGTGTGAAGAAGCCCCCCCCTAATGTTCCCTTTAAACTTTTCCCCCCGCACCCTTAACCCATGTCCTCTGGTTTTTTTCTCCCCTTGCCTCAGTGGAAAAAGCCTGCTTGCATTCACTCTATCTATACCCATCATAACTTTATATACCTCTATCAAATCTCCCCTATGTTTTATGTTCTGTCATTTATCATCCAACTGCCCTCTCTCCAACAAGGGAAAAGTGCAAACTAATATGAGATGCAGATTGCAATCCATATTTATAAATTACATAATATAATAGCCAACAAACAGCTGCTAAAGTCCACCTTGCGCCTGAAGTTTGGACTTGTCATTAGGTGTTGCCATGTTAGCATCGGGAAAGACACTCTGTAGCAGGTTCTTCAAGCAGGGTACCGATGAACAATATTTTCCTGCCTTTCCAGTGATGCCCAGTCTGAGACATCAAGGAGAGTTTTATCAAGTGACATATGAGAAAGGACAACAGGTTGGTGGTGCAATGCTATCCTGCTGTCGCCTTCTTCTGCTACCTATGCATCAGTGTGCCTAACCACTGAGGTGGGACTTGCATTCCACACCCCCACTCACCGCATTAAGGTGGAACCCAGCACTTGCTTGAGGACATTTGTGCAGGGTCCCAGTGAATGCAGTATCTCATCTCTGTTCTATCCCCTAGCAACAGTCTCTGTATATGAGCTGTTATTTTTGACTGTGAAATTGAGTAATGGACACAAGAGATTCCGCAGGTGACCTTGATGCAATTTGCTAATTGTTTATTCCCCTCCATAGATGCTGCCTGAGCTGTTGATTTCCTCCCATATTTTATATGTATAAATCGAGTAATGGCACATCACTTTCTTTATTTGCTGCTTGGCTGTCTTGCACTGCCTGAACAGACTACAGTTATTGAATACTTGAAGTAAAAAAGAGAACTTGTTGTTCATGTGAGATTATTGTGATTTCCATATTGAGACAGGATCAAGATCAACTTCAACATATCCCCTATTCAGATAGATCTAAAAGTGCTCATGGGCTCATTAGAAGGAGAAATCACAAGCTATTGATCATTTATTCATCAAGCAACATCTCCAAGAAAATACACTACCCAATAATTCACTTATTAGCTATTTATTTAATCTTACAACTTCTAACTAACTAGCATGTTTGCTTACACAGTTTCAATAATTGGACGTGAAGTGTTCTGAGATAACCTGAGGATGGAGTTAAATTCACATTATTTTCCTTTTATAGCCCATTACAACAACTCTAAAAGTCAATCACAGAGGCTCCTTGATGGATGGTGTCACTTGTGCATCCAATTGGATTTTACAGTTAACTCCAATCTTGAAGACTAAACCTGTCTCTGTTGTAATCATTTCTTGTCGCTATTCCTCTCTGTCCACTTGCATTTTCAATCTGTGAAACTTGATGCCAAGCTGCTGCTCGTGATTTCTGGGTAATCAGGTAACAAAGTACACAGAGCAGCAGTCATGATGGGGACTGTCTCTTATTATTCCTCTGACTGGAGATTATTTTGTGGCTCTTCTGTTAATTTACATTTCATATCGGTGCTTAGTTAAGGATTTCCTCAAATAGTGAAGTAGTTTTTAATATTTAGTCTCATCGTTCCCTAACCCTGCACTGCACATTTCTACATTTGCAAACCAAACTTTCCCAGTAGGCCCATTGTTTTTGCATGCTCTAACCTTCCAATCTTGGTGTACTGATGAGGGGTCTCGATCTGAAACATCAACTGTTCGTTTCCCTCCGTGCATGTTGCCTGACCCATTGAATTCTTCCAGCTCCTTTGTGTGTTGTTCAATAATTCAGCAAGGTTCCTTCATGGTTCTCTGGTTTATTGACTTATTGAGCTTTCTCTATGAGTCAGAGACTGAGAAGAAGGTTACAACGAAGGACTTGGACTGATTAGAATCATGTGTGGAAAAATGAAATAAAAGTTACTGTTTCGGCTTCATTTTTGAATGACATTAGCCTCACTTTAATTAATCCCTTAAGTCCACTAAAACTGGTTCCATTAAGTATTAGGAAGAGAAACAGAGTTAATATTTCTGGTCAAAATCCCTTTGTAATTTGACAAGGGTTTTCAACCTGAAATAATTAGTCTCTTTTCCTTCCACAGATGCTGCCTGATCTACTGAGTGTTCGCAGCAATTTCTGTTCTTGTTATTCAAAATAAATTGGCTGATACATTATTCTATAAAATCAGAAGTACGACACCATATTATTCTGCAATTCAGAGGGAATCGTGTATCACCTGACCATTCCCATAATGATTGGACTTTCCATTAAAGTTTAATCACTGTAAATATAATTTGCAAGGACAAACATGAGTATTTTGCCTGTATATTGGGATGTATTTCAAAAATCACAAAGAAATGGGTATTTTTCTTGCTTTTTTAATGTGCAATTTAAAGTGTATCACAGGAACATACATGTACTGTATGTTTGGAGTAGCTCACTGTTCTTACTTGATGATTGATGTCCTGTGGTATCACTAGCGGTATATCGGTGAATAAAGTTGGTTGTATCTTTCAAGGAAATTTCAAACCATGTTAAAATGGCTGGTTCTTTTGAATTTGTTCCATTTAACAACAACACCTATCCTGCCAGTTTCCTACAAATTAGGTTAAAACATGATCTGTTTAAGTAGTAGGTTTCTCCTTGTCCCCCATTTCTGCATCCCCTCCTTCTGCCTAAACCGAACATAACAACCCATTTTTATGTTAATCCAATTCTATATTTTTCCCCACATTCTCTTCAGCTTCCCACACCTCCACCTAGATTCTGCCACACACTTCTGCACTAGGGGCAATTTGCAGTGGTTAATTAACCTACTAATCTGTATGATTGAATTTGTTATAGAGGTGGAGGGTGAAATAGTTTGATCTGAAGCCAGTGTATCATGCGTAAATAAGGGACCCTACAGTGGGACGAGGCAGGAGCTCGCTAGCGTAGACTAGGAACACTATATGGTGGGTCAGTTGATGAACAGTGGAAGGCTTACAAAAAGATTTTTCATGGTGCTGAACAAAAGTATATTCCAGTTAAAAGGAGGGAGAGTATGGATGGGGAGAGCCAGCTTTGGATAACGAAGGAAATAAAAGAAGGCATCAAACTAAACGCTCTTGCACACAAAGTCACCTGTACAAAGTGGTGATAATGCAGATGATTCAGAAGACTTTAAAAAGCAATGAAGACTTACTAAACAAGATAAATTACTGAAAAAGATGTGCACTCAATATAAAAAGATAGTAAATATAAAAGAAATCATACTGTATAAAGAGGGTAGCTAAAGTGAATATAGGTACCTTGAAAAAATGAAAAAGAGGAATTAATTTTGGGCTTTGTGAAAATGTGTGAGGTGCGAAGTGTTTCACTTTGGAAGGACAAACTAGGGTAGAATTTACACAGTGAATGGAAAGGTACTGAGGAGTATAGTAGAACAGAGAGAGCTGGGAATACACACTGTCATGTGTTAAGCCAAGCAGAGCTGCAGAACGGATGTTGCTAATGAGAGATAACGAGAGACAACGGAGAACCGTTCAAAATGCTAACAAGAGAGAAGAGAGAGATTAATGAGAGAGAGAGACACATAATTCAGTATGTGGCATCTGCCACGGACAGTTTGCTTTGAACTTGAACTGTTCACTAACAAATCCTGCTGAGACAATAGGAAGTGTGAAGTTTGATGGACAGGTGATACCCCATCAAGGGGATAAAAATAGCGGGTTTGCTAAGGCACGGGACACACGCCACGAGACCTTGGAAAGAGCATTGTGTCCCACAAGTTGGTGGGAGTTTGGAGGACCAATTTGCGGGAATCGGTCAGAGGCTCACAGGGTGTAAAGGTACGATTGGTGGAAACCTGGTGTGTGTCTGCACTTGCCTGGGTGCCGGGTTCACCACAGAAGAACGATTGCATCCGGAACAGAGGGGTCACAGTCGGTGACCACAACGGGATCAGAAGGTATTGAAAGGTTTGCCTGAAACCAACTGTATCTCTCACTCTCTCTCTCTCTCTCTCGCTCTCTCTCTCTCTCTCTCTCTCTCTCTCTCTCTCTCTCTCTCTCTCCCCCCCCCCATGGTAACAACAACAGCGATTACTTCAAACTACACTAAGACTGAACTGAACTCTGCTTCACCCTAAGACTGATCATTTTACCCCTAGACTGCGATAGAGCTTGGTTGATTCCTATTACCCTATTTCTGTGTATATGTGTATACTATCATTGCTAACCTGTTACATTTATATCCTTGCGGTTAGAGTACTGTATTACTTATTTCTTTAATAAAACTTTATTAGTTCCTAGTAATCACAGACTCCAACGAGTGTTCCATTTCTGCTGGTTTGACAACCCAGTTACGGGGTACGTAACAACACCCATAATTCCTTGAATGTGACATCACAGGTAAATAGGGTCATAGAGAGAACTTTCGTCGCATCTGCCTTCATAATCGAAGTATTGAGCACAGGAGTTCGTATGTTATGTTGACGGTATTGGTAAGGCCTAATTAGGAGAACTGTGTGCAGGAAAGATATCAATAAGATTGAAAGAGTGCAGAAAAAAGATTGCAAGTATGTTGCCAGGTCTTGCCAAGTACTGAGTTGAATAGGTTAGGACTTTATTTCCTGTAGTGTAGGAAAATGAGGAAAGATTTGACAGAGGTATGCAAAATTATGAGGAGTATAGCCAGGGTAAATGTAAGCAGGCTTTTTCACTAAGATTGGATGAGACTAGAACTTGAGGTCATGTGTTAAAGGTGAAAGGTGAAATGTTTAAGCAAACATGAGTGAGAACTTCTTCACTCAGAGGATGGTGAGAGTGTGGAACGAGATGCCAGTGGAAATGGTGGATGCAAGTTCAATTTCAGTATTTGAGAGAAATTTGGATAGGTAGAGGAATGGGAGAATTTGATAGGACTAGGCAGAGTAATAGTTCAGCATGGGCTAGATGAGCTGAAGGGCCTGTTTCTGTGCTGTAATGTTCTATAACGCTATGACACTAAATGGAAGAGTCGTTGAATGACTTTATTTATTTATTTATTTATTTATTTATATTTAGAGATACAATGTGGAACAGGCCCTTCCGGTCCAAAGAGCGCTCCAACCAGCAACACCAGCCTAATCATGGGACAACTTACAATGACCAATGAACCTGCTAACCAGTACACTTTTGGACGGAGCGCCCAGAGGAAACCCATACGATCATGAAGAGAATGTACAAACTCCGTATAGTGGCGTTGGATCTGAACTCCAAACTCCAGTGCTTTGAGCCATAAGAGTGTCTTGCTGACTGCTACACTGCCACGCTGCCCAATTTTATGTCATAGTTCACGGTGGAGGATGCACTGAACATGCCAAAGAGAGATGTTATAGATGCGGTGGGAGGTGAGGACCTCAACACTGTCGCTGTGACTGAAGAAGTAATGATGAGCAGACTGGTCAGCTGAATGTAGATAAATCCCTTGGTGCAGATGGGCTGCATTCCATTGTACTGAGAGAAATGACAGTAGTTATAATGGATATGTTTGTGATAATTTGCCAAAACTCTCTGTACTCCGCCAGGTCTCAAAAGATTAGAAGACAGCAAGTGTCACTCTACTGTTTAAAAAAGGATGTTGCCAAAAGGCGGCTAACTATAAGCTAGTTATTTCATGTCTGTAGTTGGAAAAATGCTTAAAGCTATCATTAAGAAAGAAATAGAAAAATATCTAGACACAAGTAGCTCCAGCAGGCAAACACAACATGGATTCATGAAGGAAAAATCCTGTTTGACAAATTTACTGGAATTATTTGAGTATTTAATGAGCGCAGTGAATAGAGGGGAATGGTGGGGGTGGGGGGGGGGGGAGTTGTTATATACTAGGATTTCCAGAAGGCATTCAATAAGGTGCTGAATAAAATACTTCAGGAGATCAGGATGCATGGACTTGGGGGTAATCTATTAGCATGGAGAGAGAGTTGGTCAACCAGTAGAAGGCAGAGAGTTGGGATAAATATGTCCTTCTCTGGTTGGCAGTCAGTAATGAATGCAGTGTTGTAAGCTCAGTGTCAGTGCTGGACCTGTAACTATTCACGATATACATTAACCAAGTGTAGCGTATCCAAGTTTGCTGATGTCACTAAATTGATTGGAAAAGCAAAATGTGAAGAGGGGAGAGGTATAGATAGGATAAGTGAGAGGGTAAGGGTCTGGCAGATGGAGTACAACATTGGCAAATGCAAAGTCATTCATTTTGAAAGGAAAATATAAGATCTTATTATTAATTGTGTAGGCGCGTGGCCAAGTGGTTAAGGCGTCGGTCTAGTGATCTGAAGGTCACTAGTTCAAGCCTCAGCTGAGGCGACGTGTTGTGTCCTTGAGCAAGGCAGTTAAACACACATTGCTGTGCGACGACACCGGTGCCAAATTGTATCGGCTCTACTGCCCTTCTCTTGGACAACATCGGTGGCGTGGAGAGGGGAGACTCACAGTATGGGCTACTGCCAGTCTTCCATCCAACCTTGCCCAGCCTGCGCCCTGACAACCATCCAAGGCACAAATCCATGGTCTCACGAGACTAACGGATGCCTATTATTATTATTTAAACAGTGAAAGGTTGCAGCATGCTGCTGAGCAGAGGAACAGGAATGCTTGTGTATGAATCACAAAAGGTTGGTTTGTAGATGCAACAGGTTATCAGGAAGACAAAGGGAATGTTGGCCTTCACTTGTCAGGCCTGCACAAGCAGGCACCTCTGAAGCTCCGCCCAGCTAGCAGAAGTCAACTGTCAGTCGTTTCCAACTCATCACCTACAGACTACTAAAACCCAACTCTTATCCACAATCCTTTGTTCATTCATCGAACCAGCTGGCCTCTACCAGTTTCTCCTAGCCTTCAAATACCTCGTTGCCTTGTTGAATTAAGTACCTGTTAACTCTTGTTTTGTTGGCTCTAGTGGCTTGTTATTTTGCAGTTTGTTATTAAAGTTATCACTCACTGCTAAACCATCTCTGCTGTTCTGCTTTTGGGTCAAACCTCCTCTACATGTCCTAACAGGGTAGGTAAGCCAGCAAATTCCCCAGCAGAGTTTGCTCACCTAAAGTAAGTTTCTGCCAACATGAGTACACGATTCAAAATCAACAGGAAACCATTCACCATCTGCTGACTACTCTCAACCAACTCTCCGTCTCGCACCAATCAACCTCACTCTTCGGAATTGCAGGTTTCAGTGCCCGAATATGGTTGTAGATGGTTCATATTCTTCATGGAGGTCGGATACCGCTGGTGTTCCACAGGGATCCATTCTGGGAGCCCTCCTCTTCATGATTTTTATCAATGACCTGGATGAAGAAGTAGAAGGATGGGTTAGTAAGTTTGCTGATGACACAAGGGTTGGTAGTGTTGTGGATAGTCTGAAGGGTTGTCAGAGGTTCCGGTGGGATATCAATAGGATGCAGAACTGGGCTGAGAAGTGGCAGATGGACGTCAACCTAGATAAATGTGAAGTGGTTCATTTTGGTAAGTCAAATTTGAAGACAGAATATAATATTAATGGTAAGACTCTTGGCAGTGTGGAGGATCTGTGAGATCTTGGGGTCTGAGACCATAGGACACTCAAAGCTGCTGTGCAGATTGACAGTGTTGCTGAGAAGACATATGGTGCGTTGGCATTCATCAACCATCGGATTACGTCGGTAGTTGTGAGGTATTGTTACAGCTATATAAAATTTTGGTCAGACCCTACTTGGAGTACTGTGTTCATTTCTGGTCACCTCACTACAGAGAGAGTGTAGAGGAGATTTACAAGGATGTTGCCTGGATTGGAGGGTGTACCATATGAGAATAGGTTGAGTAAACTTGGCTTCTTCTTCTTAGAGCGACGGAGATGGAAATGTGACCTGAAAGAGGTGTATAAAATGATGATGGGGCATTGATCGTGTGGATAGCCAGTGGCTTTTTCCCCGGGCTGAAATGGCTAACACGAGGGGCATAGTTTTAAGGTGCTTGGAAATAGGTACAGAGGGGATATCAGGGGTAAGTTTTTCCACACAGAGAGTGGTGGATGCGTGGAATGCACTGCCAGCGGTGGTGGTGGAAGTGGGTACAATAGAGTCTTAGATAGGTACATGGAGCTTATAAAAATAGAGGGCTATGCTCTAGGAAAATTCTAGGCAGTTTCCAGAGTAGGTTACATGGTCGGCACAACATTGTGGGCCAAAGGGCCTGTAATGTGCTGTAGATTTCTATGTTCGAATGCTTTGATGGATCCCCAACCTGATGTCACAACTTCCTGTCCCAGTGTGTCTTACACCTTGAGTCCCAGCCACCTCTGTAGCCTATGGACTGAGCCAAGGTTGGCTTCATCATTTCTCTCTTGATGGGTGAGTTCTGACCTGGGCTGCCCCAAACTGTGACAATAAAACCACCATTTGCAATAAATATGAGGAATTCACCACCGAGATGTGCTGTTTTTGACTTTTCAAAAAATGGAGTCGAGGAGGAGACAGCCAATCAAGTACTTTGTCTGCATCGAAGTGCTGGGTTATACCGTGGAATTCATAACTCTCACAGCAGAGTGGAGCTGGAAACTGGAAGCACTGCTGGCCCGTTACCATCACAGACTCTCAGAGTGCTTGAAAGAAGAACTGTCTACCCAGGAGTTGAAAGCTGCATCATTCTGGCCCTCTGAATAGACAAGTGTCTAATGGAGTGACCCTCAGGGACATCATCCAGAACCCCAGTTCTATTCGCAGAATCATTACAGGCTGCAGAAGCCTCATCATGAGCTCCTCCAGAACCCACCCATGTAGAGAGAGCACCCTTAAACACTACCCCTCCGTCTCCAAGACCATGAATGTTGATGGAGAAACAACTTTGTGTGCTTACTGTGCAATTGACCTCCAACCAGACACCACCCCTCCATGAGAGTGTTCTACCTCTCCCCTCCTGAGACCTAAGCTACAAATGACTACATTACCGAAACGCCACAGCATGGCTTAATTAGTCCATTCCAATCCACAGCCAATGCCAGATTCTTCTTTGTCAAAAAGAAAGATTGGCGGGGGTGGTCTCTGTCGCTGCATCAACTACTGTGGACTCAACAAAACCACTAATAAGAACTGTTTTGCTCTCCCCTTGATGGGTAGCGCATTCAAAACATTCCGCGGGGCCCAGATCTTCACCAAACTGGATTTATGGAGGGTGTACGACCTAATCTGCATCCACCAGGATGATGAGTCGGAGGCAGAGTTCATAAGCCCACTGGCCACTCTGAATACTTAGTGATGCCTTTCAGGCTTCCCAACAGTCCAGCTGTTTTCCAAGATTTTATCAACGAGATCCTCCAAGACTGCTACACAGATATCTGTTTGACCACCTTGGCAACCTCCTCATCTTCTCTCAAGACCCCCAAGACCACGTCTGTTGTGTCCTTTCAGTCATTCAGTATCTTCTCAAAAACCAGCTGTACTGCAAGTTAGAGAAATGCCAGTTGTACACCCCAGACATTTCCTTCCTGGGTTTTGTCCTTTCTGGTCAGGTCACTCGTCTGAGTGTTACTGGTATAATGTAACCCAGTACTACCTGTCACATGGTCGGGTGGTTGGCGACTAAACCGGCTCCTCCACTGGGCTTGCCTGGTGAGGAGGGTGGCTAGACACCCTGCAGGACGAAAAACAAGACCTGTCAAGGGGCGGATGAAACCTCTCGTAGGGTCAACGGAAAGTGCGTGAAAGGGCATCCCTTGCATCAAAGCTTGGTCTGGCCATTCACTGCAACAGAACTTCCCCCAGCCGTCTTGGACCCCACGATGCCACTGGATCTGGGAGGGGATGTCGAGAGGGTGGGTCTGGACCTGTGCAACCTCCTACTCACCTAGAATCCATTCACACACACACTGTTCCTTTCTGAGGAGTGGGATACCACCCCACTAACTGACTGAAAGGAATCATCATCCTATGGGATGGATAGCGAGGGGGAGGGGGGGAGAGGGGGAGAGGGAGAAGAGGGGGAGAGGGGAAGAGGGGGGAGAGAGAAGGGGGGGAGAGAGAGAGAGAGAGAGAGATGTCCTTTCACTCCAAGGCTTAACCATGGACCCAGAGAAATTCCACACTGTAATTTAGTGGGCCTTGATCATACTGCCTCAAACAGTTACAGTCCTCATTTGGCTTCTCCACTTTCTACTGTAATTTCAACAGGAACTCCATCCAAATTGCTGCTTCTCTCACCTCCCTCGCTAAATCATTTACCTCATGGATAACCAGGTCCACTGATGGGGACCACACCTTCGAGGAGCTCATGAGAGGCTTCACCACTGCTCCCATTTTCCACCATCCAAACTCCACCAGTCCTTTGCTGGTAGAGGTGAGTACATCTGACTTGGGCAGTCTGGCTATCCTCTGCTAGTGAGGACCAGATGGGAAAATACATCCTTGTACTGCCTTTTCGTGCAAGATCAAGTCTGCACTGTGCCGTTATGAAGTAGAAGATGGAGCAACTCACCATTAAATGGACCTAGGAAGAATGGAGACATTACTGATGGGAAACATCGAGCCCATCCTGATCTAAACTGCCTACTAGAACTTCATATCGATACATCAGGCCCACCAACTCAACCCTTGTCAGGCTCACTGGGCTCTCTTCTTCAAGTAATTCGACTTCACCATCTCCCTAACGATCTGGCTTCAAGAACATCAAGACCAACGCCCTGCCCTGACAGCCCGTCCCAGCTCACACAGAGATTAAACCACAGCCCACCATTCCTTCCTTGCAGATCCTTGGCCCAGTCAACTGGGATCTCGACAACCAGAACCATCAGGTCCTACAACATGAGCCTGCACCTCAGGATGGGGCCTTGGTGATAATGACAGTGGTGGACTGGCCCTATAAGATAGCTCACCTCATTGCACTCTCTAAAACTTTTATCAGCCGCTGAGATAGTGGACCTGGTTCTCCGACATGAAGTTTGCCTCCTCATTATCCCTCACGACATTGTGTTGGGCAGGCACTCACAATTCATGTCCCACTTCTGACAAGCCTACTGGCCCCTCCTCCACACCTTAGTGATTTGTCCGTGGGCTATCATCCGTGGAATAACAGTCAGTCAGAAAGAGGCAAACAACAAGTGGAGATGTTTTAGTGATACTTCGTTGCCTCTAACCCTTCAACATGGAAGAAGTATCTGCTCTGAGCTGAATTGTCCCAGATTCTATACATCTTCTTTGCCACGGGTATGTCTCCCTTTGAAGGGCTTCATGCTACCAACCCCGTTGTTGCCCATGGAGGAGCCAATGGTGGAAGCCCCATCCACAAGAGCCCCAGTTTGCCAATGCATGGCAGAGGGCACAGAGGGCCATCCTAGCTGCCAACCATGCCTACTGCTGCCAGTGTAACTGCCGACGATGCCCAGTCAGTCCACTCTGGCCTGGGGGCTGCATCTGGCTGGTCCACCCAAGATCAGCCTCTGTGCACTGACCCCCACAAGCTCTCACCCCAGTTCAGTGAAGATTACCCAACGCATCAATCCAGTCATCTACCATCTCCAGCTGACACTGTCCCTCAGGATCTCAACTACCTTCAACGTGTCCTGCCCCAAGACTGTTCTCCATGGACCATTCAACCCACCAGAGCCTGCACCTCTGGAACCAAGAATGGCTGGAAGTGGTCCAGTGTACATGGTTTGCCGATGGATGGAGTCACTTCATTGTGTGCACTGCCTGATCAACTGGGAAGAGAGGTCTTGGGTTTCATCCAGTTTCATCTGGATCTATTGCTCACTGAGGAGTTCTCCTGGACTCAACCAGATTGTCCAGGGCCATTGCGTGCAAAGCATCAGTGTAGGAGGGGTCCTGTCAGGCCTGCCAGGTCTCCCAGTCTCCACCCAGCCAACAGGAGTCACCTAACACTCATTTCTAACTCATCACCTGCAGCCTATTTAAACCCTGCTCTCATCTACAATCATTGAACCGGCAAACCTCAACTAGTTGTTGCTACCCTTCAGTTACTTTGTTGCCTTGGTTGTGTTAAGTATCCACTCTCTCCTATTTTGTAGATCCTTATGGCTTGTAATTTTGAAGTTTAATTTTAATGTGATCGCTTTCAGCTAAATCACCTCTACTGCTCTACATTTGTGTCAGCCCACCTCAAAATTCCCTGACATAATTGCTAGAGGGGTCAAATTTAAAAGCAGGGACTTATACTGCAATTCTACAGGGTTCTAGTGAGGCTGCACCTGGAGTACTGCGTGCAGGCAGACTGGCTTTGGGATGGTACAGAGGAGGTTCAGCAGGTTAATTCCAGGGGGTTAGCCTTGAAAGAGAGATTGAGTCACCTGGGACTATATTCACTGGAGTTCAGAAGATTGAGCGGGTATCTTGTGAAAACTTATAACATTATGAAAAGAATGGTGTTTTGTTTAGCTGTACGTATGTGTATGGTTGAATGACAATTAAACTTGAACTTGGCTGGGGCTGGACCAGGCTCTGTCATCTGACCCTAGTCACTATCTCCCTCAGCCAAATGTAGGACTCATTCTGGAACACAAACCTTACCACTGTTGATTTTGTTTTCACTTTGTGCAAAATTTACCTCAATAAAGCTTGTTAAATTAGTCTCTTAAGTCTTAAAACCTCATTGAGGGAAAAAAAACTAATGAGCAGGAAGTGCATGAAATGAAATAAAATGGTTCCACCAGTGTACCTACTTATCCATCCAGGGAAATTAGATTTACCACACATGCTGAGAAGGCATAATCCAAATTTGCCCACATCATCACAGTCTGATTAATAATGAAATCTGTGCACAGATTACTGGGAAACAATGGAGCTTCCAAGCCCAAGTTATAATTAAGGTTTTGAAATCTACAGATAATAACACAAATGGGACAATTTAGCACTTTACTATGAAATCTGTAGTTGTTTCAAAATGTTTATTTTGGTCGTCAAAAATTTCAATTATAAAATGACAATAGGAAGTTGTTTTTTGGGGTGGGGAGTGGATAAAGCAATCTGTGCAGAGTGGATTAAACTGCCACAGAGGAAAGCAATTTATAACCCATCACGAAACTGGAGTTTGGAACAAGCAGAAGAAGTCGCTAAAACATTACAGCTGGATGTTTAGCAATGCTGACTGGATATGCACAGCAATGTAATTTTCTTTCTGTACACTAATCGATCTCTCGTGGTGTTACTAAATCTACACTTGAGCATAGTTTTAATACTTCAATGTTAACCTGACTTGTTATTTTAAAGGCGCTGCTGAAGTATTTCCATAAGACAATAAGACATTGGAACTGAATTGAGCTATCTGGCCCATTGAGCCTGTTCCGCCATTCAACCATGGCTGATTTATTATTCCCTCTCAACCCCATTCTCCTGACTTCTTCCCAGAAATTATGACACCCTTACTAATCAGGAAACTATCAAGCTCTGTTTTAAATATACTAAAGACTTGGGCACCGCAGCTGTCTTGAGTTCCAGAGATTCACTACCCCCAGCTAAAGAAACTCTGCCCCATCTTTGTTTTAAAGGGATATCCTTTTAACATGAGGTTGTGCCCTCTGGTACTAGACTCTCCCAATATAGGAAATATTCTCTCCACATCCACTCTATCTATGCTTTCAATATTTGGTAGGCTTCATGAGATCCTCTCGCATTCTTCTAAGCTCCAGTGATTACAGGCCCAGAAGCATCAAATGCTCCTCGTAAGTTAACCCTTTCATCCTTGGAATCATTCTTGTAAACTTCCAGTGGATCTTGTCGATGCCAGCATATGGTTCCTTAGGTATAGGGCCTAAGTCCACTCATAAAACTTCAAATGTGGACTGACCAATGCCTTATTAAATTTCAGCATTACATCATTGCTTTTATGTTCTAGACTTGAAATGAATGCTAACATTGCATTTGCCTTCCTTACTACCAATGCAACCTCAGGTTAACCTTTAAGAAATCCTGCACTAGCACTCCCTAGTCCCTTTACACCCCTGATTTCTGAAATCTCTCCCCATTTAGAAAATAGTATATGCCTTTATTCCTTCTACTAAAGTGCATGATCAGACTTTTCCTGACGCAGAATTCCATCTGTCACTTACTTACCCGTCCTCCTAACCTGTCCAAGACCTTCTGCACATTCCCTGGTTCCTCAGCACCGAACTGCACCACCAATTATCATTGTATTGTCTACAAACATGGCCACAAATAACATCAATTCCATCTTCCAAATCATTGACATATGATGTGAAAAGTTGTGGATGCCAGCACTAACCACTAGTCACTAGCAGTCAACCAGAATGTCCTTTTCTGTAATACTATTAACTCCTATCTTGTTTAGCAGCCTCATGTGTGGCACCTTGTCAAAGGTCCTCTGAAATTTAAAGTAGACAACAACCTGTTATTTCCTCAAAGAATTCTAACAGATTTGTCAGGCAAGATTTCCCCTTAAGGAAACCATGCTGATTTTGTCTTGTTTTATCATGTGCTTCCAAGTACCCCAAAACCTCATGCTCAATAACAAGGCTGAAGTCTTACAAACCACTGCAGTCAGGCTTATTGGCCTATAATATCCTGTCTTTTGCTTCCCACCCTACTCAAAGCGTGGAGTGACATTTATGATTTTCTAGTCATCTGGAACAATTCCTGACTCTTCTGATTTTTTAATGATCAGCGCTAATACCTCCATAGTTTCTTCAGCTACCTCTTTCAGAACCCTAGGTTATAATCCATCTGTTACAGGTAACTTATCTGCCTTCAGACCTTTCAGCTTCCCAAGCATCTCCTGGTTATTTGTAATGGCTGCTCTCACTTCTGCCCCGCTAACACTCAATTTTCCAGTTTGTTGCTGGTGCCTTCAACAATGAAGACTGGCCCAAAAGACTTCTTTTTATCTACCATTTCTTTGTTCCCTGTTACTACTTCTCGAGCATCATTTTTCCAGCAAACGATGTGTATTCTTGCCACTCTTTTACTCTTTATATATCCGGATAAAAGCATAATATTGGCTAGCTTAACTTCATATTTCATCTTTTGTCCTCAATTTTTTATTTGCCATCTGTTGCTTTATAAAAGTTTCCCGATTCCCTACCTTCCCACAAATTTTTCAAATATCGTATGCCCTCTCCTTTGCTTTTATATTGTCTTTGACTTCCCTCTTCAGCCATGGTTGTCTGAGTGTTTCTTTAGAGTGCTTCATCTCCTTTGGAGTGAGCTGATCCTGTGTCTTCCAAATTACTCCCAAAAACTCCTGCCATTGCTGTGTGACTATCATCACTGCTGGGGTCCCATTCCAATCAACTTTGGACACCTCCTTTCTTATGCCTCAGTAGTTACCTTTCCTCAACTGTAATACCAATACATCTGATTTCAGCTTCTTCCTCTCATGTTGCAGGGTGAATTCTATCACATGATCACTGCCTTCTAAGGGATTCTTTACCCTAACCTGTCCATGTGAAATCTGGTTCATTGCACAACACCCAATCCAGAATTGTCTTTTCCCGAACAAGAGAAAATCTACGGATGCTAGAAATCCAAGCAACACACACAAAATGCTGGAGGAATTCAGTAGGTCAGGCAGCATCTATGGAAAAAAAGGGTCTCTACCTGAAACGTCGACTGTACATTTTCCACAGATGATGCCTGGCCTGCTGAGTTCCTCCAGCATTTTGTGTGTGTTGCTTATCTTTTCCCTAGTGGATTTCTGCACACACTGCTCAAAAAGTCGTCTCACAGGCATTGTACAAATGTCTACTCTTGGGATTCAGTGCCAATCTGATTTTCCCAGCCTACCAGCATATTGAAATCCATATTGCCTTTCTTACTTGCCTTTTCTATCTCCTGCTGTAATTTGTACCCCACACCCTGGCCTCTATTCAGAAGCCTGTTTGTAACTCCCATCAGGGTCTTTTTACTCTTGCACTTTCTCAACTCTACCCACAAGTCTTGTCATCTTCAGAAGTTTTCTGATGACCATGCCATAGTTGGATGTATCAGCAAGGGGGATGAGGCTGAGTACAGGGCTACGGTAAGAAACTTTGTCACATGGTGTGAGCAGAATTATCTGCAGCTTAATGTGAAAAAGACTAAGGAGCTGGTGGTAGACCTGAGGAGAGCTAAGGTACCGGTGACCCCTGTTTCCATCCAGGGGGTCAATGTGGACAATGTGGAGGATTACAAATACCTGGGGATACGAAATGACAATAAACTAGACTGGTCAAAGAACACTGCGGCTGTCTACAAGAAGGGTCAGAGCCATCTCTATTTCCTGAGGAGACTGAGGTCCTTTAACATCTGCTGAATGATGCTGAGGATGTTCTACGAGTCTGTGGTGGCCAGTGCGATTATGTTTGCTGTTGTGTGCTGGGGCAGACGGTGGTGTCTGAAAAGAGGATGCTGTCTGAGTTGCATGCCATCTTGGACAATGTCTCCCATCCACTACATAATGTACTGGTTGGGCACAGGAGTACATTCAGCCAGAGACTCATTCCACAAAGATGCAACACTGAGCGTCATAGGAAGTCATTCCTGCCTGTGGCCATCAAACTTTACAACTCCTCCCTTGGAGGGTCAGATTCCCTGAGCCAATAGGCTGGTCCTGGACTTATTTCCTAGTATAATTTACATATTACTATTTAATTATTTATGGTGCAACTATAATGAAAACCAATTTCCCCTGGGATCAATAAAGTATGACTATGACTATACTATGACTATGACTAATCTACAACTTTCGATCCTATTTCACTTCTTGATAAGGATTTGATTTAATTTTTTACTAACAGAGTCACCCCACTCCCCTTTGCCCACCTGTCTGTCATTTCAATACAATGTGTATCCTTGATATTAAGCTCCCAGCTGTGACATTCCAACACAAAGCTGATGCCCAGAATGTTGTCCTTACCAATTTCTAATTGCACTATAAGTTCATCAACCTTCTTTTGTACTGCGTTCAAATATAAGACATTCAATGCTGTATTTACTACCCTTCTTCTCAAATTTGTCTCCATGTTGCCTGAAAGTAATTTTTTATTGTTTTATAAATATTTTGTTTTATTCTTTATTCTGGTGATTTCATTAACCTCTCCTGCCCTCTTCTTCCTTTTTTACTTTTCCCATACTTTCCCAAGTTGTTGAACCTAGCCCACTGCTATTTAAGCAACACACACAAAATGCTGGTGAAATGTCAACTGTACTTCTTCCTATAGAAACGTCGACTGTACTACTTCCTATAGCGGTCCACCAGAATTTTGTGTGTGTTGCTTGAATTTCCATCATCTGCAGATTTTCTCGTGTTTGCCACTGCTATTTAATTTAATTTAAAGCCCTATCCATGGTCCTAGTTATGCAGACCTAATCCTGGCATGGTTCTGAGAGCCCTTCCCATCAAAGTAGTTCCTTCTTTCACAATATTGGTGCTAATGTCTCACAAATTCAGATCCATTTCTCCTGAATTAATCTTTGAGCTATATACCTGTGCCAGCATGCACATGGCTCAGGTAGCGATCCAGAGGTTATTATTATTTTGGTTCTACTTTTTTAATTTAGTCCCCATCTGCTCAAATTCCCTCAGCAGAACCTCTTTGGTTGTTCTTCTTATATTGTTGGTCCTCACGTGGATCATAAGAAATGTATCTTTTGCCTCCCACTCCAAATTCTTCCTCTGGACTTCAGATGAGATGAAATTAATCTGGGCACCAGGCAAGCAACACTACCACTGGAACTCCCGACCTTTGCAACAGACAACAGTGTCTATTCCCCTGACTACACGATCCCCAATTACAATATTTCTATATTTCTATAATTACTATATTTCTCTTCTCTCCACTACCCCCTTAATTGGCTCCCTGAACCCCAGTGCCACAGCTCGGTTATCATCTTCCCCATTCTGACCTCTTGAACAAGCTCAAGGGCTGAGGCTCCACCAGCATTCCTCCAACCATCAGACCCTCCTGTCCCCAATCAAAGACTAAATTTGAGACATTTAATCTAATGGGTGTGACTGCCTCCTAAAACACAATTTCCAGTAACCCTCTCCCTTCCTGATTTTCCTGATGGTGTGGTGATCAAAATATCTCCGGAGGCTAGTTAGATTTTAATTGATAAGGAAGTTTGAAGATTAGCACGTGGCCAGAAGTTTCAACTTTCAGGATATTTTACTAAGTCTTCCTTAGTGCTGTTTATCTTTCTCCGATGGTAAACATGCTCTTCCAGCAGTAGCAATATATTTTGGTCATTCTTCTTCTTTGGCTGTCCATCGAAATCCAATGATGACGTCCACTCCTTTAATGGTGAGATCTTTGATGACTATACAGTCCTATCCTGGACCCACAAGCTCTATTGCAGGTGGGACATGTATATGTGGTAGTGGTGGCAACCATGGCTGCATTTCTCCTGGCTCTCTTCTGCTGTCTTCTGGTTGTTCTTTCCACCTCCAGAATACGAACCCCGTCCCTACATTGCTGTCGCCAAGTGGTATGGTCAGCAGCAACATTCTCCAGGTCCTCAGGTCTGATCTTGCACTTCCTTAAAGCATTCTTCAACTGATCCTTATAGCACTTCTTCGGCCCTGCAGCTGAGTGTCCACCATGATGTAGCTGACTGTATAACCCTCTGCGGGGTAGATGACATGGGGGCATCCTTATCACGTGCCCCAGCCACTGCAGCTGACGCTGGGTGATCATGGCCTCAATACTCCTGCAGTTGGTCTTTACAAGTATTTCAGTGTGAGGCACCCGCTCACGCCAGGTAATTCCCAGGATGTGCTGGAGGCAGCTTATGTGGAAGCACTCCAAGGACTTGATGTGATGGCTGTAGGTTACCCAAGCTTCACAGCTATAAAGGAGGGTGGTGACACAGACCGCTTGGTATATGGAGGGATGAAGGCTCCTGTTCTGAAAGACTCTACGTCGAAGTCTCCCAAAGGCAGCTGATCCCTGCTTAATGCGGCTCTGGATGCCGTTGTCAATGCCGCTATCCTCAGAGAGAATGCTCCCCAGATATTTAAGATGGCACTACTGACCGCCTTTCATCACCAACAGTGAAGGCAGGTAGAGTGGGTGGCAAACCACTTCCGTCTTGGTGGTATTGACAGTCAGCCCCATCCTGCTGTACGCTCTCACTGCCACAGGAAGGACAGTCTGAAGATCCTCCGGAGTATGGGCCACAAGGACACAGTCGTCTGCATACTGCAGCTCCAGGACCCGCTCTCTATGGAGTTTGGTGGTTGCGCGGAGCCTAGTATGTCTGTTGAGACAAGGCTAAGGGAGCAGATACTGACAGAAAAACAATGTGCTGGCGGCGCGCAATAGGCGGGCCTTAACAGACCAAGGACAGCCTCCTGCAGCCAAGATGTGGGACCGGTTGTCCTAGGGCCACCCTTGCCACCGGGATTTACCTCATCATGGTGAAGATAGTGCTACTGGGGATGGCGCACCCCCTGTGGCACTTTAAAATCTTCCTTGCGCAGGTCTCCATCTCTGACAGTGATGAACAATACCTGGACCTTACATATTGTTGAAGTCTGACGGCGATGAGGCATCTGGCAACGCTTGGAGCAGGTACGAATGGACTGGGAGCTCCTAGTCAGAACCCTGCATGGCAGCGGTACAGGGTATTTGGTCACTAGCAGCTGGGACTGAGTGGCAGCTGTTTTCGGCAGGATTTTGGTCATAAGGTCACAGAGTCACTACATGATACATTTTTATGCTTCAGTTAATGTGATGCCTAGATTGTGCCTGCTGCGATCAAATGCCCACTGTGCGGCTCAAATACTGGAAGGCAAAATACAGGAGGTTGTCATAGTTAATTTGCCTTTTCAAGTGGCAGGTTATAATATAAAGAGCAGCTACTGTTAACCATGACTCTTTAATCCAACTTATTTACCCTTTCTTCTTCCCAACATCCCAAGTATTTTAAACAAAAGATATGCTGCAGATGCTGGAAATCCAGAGAAACACACACAAAATGCTGGGGAAACTCAGCAGGTCAGGAAGCATCTATGGAGAAGAATAAACAGTTGAAATTTCAGTCCAAGGCCCTCCACCAGAACCAAGTATTCAAATCGTTCTTCATCAGAAGAACAGCTTTAGATAAATCCTATTCAGGTGGATAACCACTTAATCAGGGTACTTTCACTACTATAATTCTGTCATCAGATTGTTTGTTTAGCTACTGGAGGGAAGTATGGTCACTATTTACCCTGCCAAACCCCTTTATTACTTTGGCATCATTAATCATTCGAATTCTGGGTAACTGTTGGCCTCCTGGCCCCTTGAGCTGCTTCAACGTTTGTGGGCAATCTACCTTAACATTAATTCATCACTTTTGAAGAGCCCAAATAACCTTCACCCCTTTGTTTATGAAATATCAATCTATTTCTGCCCTAAACTGTGTCCTCTACTATCTGGGAAGTGTTTGGAAGATTAAAAACTTCAGAGGAATAAAAACAAACCGATCTTCACTCCCCCTCTGTTCCTGCTCTGTCCCTTTCCTCCCTCCTGCAGATCTGCCCAGATGCTCCTACACCCAGCACTACTCCCCATCACTGCTTCTTTCCTCCTCTTTCTCCACCCACTCCATCTGCCCAGCATTCAACATATTCCTCACCACTCTTATACCAGTGTTATACCAGTGAAATAGGCCTTGATCTGCATTATCACAAAGTGCTGATAAATTTGGCTACAGAACAATAATTTGGAAAACTCAATGCATTGAGATCAACGTCCAACATGGGGGAGCTGAAGTTTAGTGGAGAGGATTTAATTCTGTCTGCTTTATCACTGTTGACTGCACTCATATTGTCTTGAGACTGTCCCATAGTGGTCACGAAAGACTGAATAATCATAAAAGATTTCACTCCCTAAATGTGGAGTTTGTCCATAACCACACCGAAAGACTAACCCTCCCTACCTGCTGTGGCACTCTCTCCATTAGTTCCAAGTCAGAAGGAAGCACGAATTACCTGGGCGACATCTAGATCAACACGACAAATGATGCTGCAAAGCAGCTCACGCTTCTTGAACTCTTCTGAAGCCGCTGCCGACCTTGTCTCCGAATGCACGGCCGCCTGTCCCCGCCACAAATAACACCCGCTCACTCCTTGCCAGCTGCTGCCAAACAGGTGCAAAACTGGAGGAAGCTGAGAAAGAGTAGGAGGAAGCAGAGGAGCAGGCATGGTGGCATAGTAGTTAGCATAATGCTACCAGAGTGCCCGCCACCTGGGGTCAGCTCAGCCACTATCTGTAAGGTGTTTGTATATTCTCCCTGTGACCAACGGGTTTGCTCCAGGTGCCCTGGTTTGCTCCCACAACAGGTTCATTGCTCACATGAGTGTACTTGGGTGATGTGGGCTCGTTGGGCCGGAAGGGCCTTTTACAGTGCTGTGTCTCGAAATAGAAAAAAGAAAAACAATCAAAGAGGAGCAGAAGTGTGGAGACAATAGGCTGGATTGTGCTTGTCGTAGCCAATAGTACTGAAGGGAACTGTCCACTGGCTGTTGTGCATGCATCTGCTTTTCCCAAAATTCCTGGCTGTCCATTCCTACTGAAGTTGAAGGATCAATGTGCCCATAACTGATGTGCTCAACACTGATCCAGAGCACTTCACTGAGCTGAGGAGATGGTTTTACTGAGTATCTGAACACCGGCCCTTAACCTTTCCACCCATTATGCAGCCCCATTCATAATTTGCTACCTTATTTTAATGAATAGCCTGTGGCGGCTCACCCGCGCGGCAAGCAAACCGGCTCCAGCAGTCACGAGGGAGCCCGCAGCCAGCGGCAACCGAGGAGGCTCTGAGTGTAGGGCAGACCTCGGCCTGAAAGCCAACGTCACTTCCGCCCCGCAAAAAGCGGGGGATGCTGGGAGCGGGCACTTAAGCGCGTGCGGATTGAAACAGTAAACAGTTCAACCAGACACTGCTCGACTCAGTGTGTTGCTTCCACTCGTTGCGTATCAGTGCGACAACAAGCTATATTTTAATTAGTTGCATCAGTCAATTGTGTTTTTAGTGAAACTTAATTATTAATTTAGTTTTTCAGCTTGTGAAATGCGCTGAGTATGTCAGGATGGTTTGTCACAACACTGGCTCCAGCAGGACATTAGGGATGTTGAGGTCATGAGCCTAGACTCAGTGGTTTGTTTGGGGTGTTGGTTGATAGCGACCAAATAAGTGCCTTCAGTTCCAGCGGGATTTCGTTGACCATCAGGAGCCCTTTCTGCTGAGGGAGGAAAATGTGAAATATGTGATTCCAGTACATACAATCTTGGCTGCCTATTTTACTGTCATTCCTGCTTGGCTGCCAATCATCTCAATGGCAAGTTGATCATAAGGGTGGAGTAATAGACCAACTAATTTAAAATACCATGTCACATTTACAGTACTGTGCAAAGTCTTAAGCACAGCACTGCAGCATTTTATCCTTTGCTCAGCACTGCTGCCACACAAACAACAAATTTCATAACATATGTGAGTGATGATGAACCAGATTCTGATATGGGTCTCTATTGTGGACAGAGAGTGGAAAGGGGCAGGGATGGGGAATCATGGTTGGGAAAAGGGAAAGGAAGAGGGGAAGAACGGGAAGCACCAGAGAGAGATTCTGTAATGAAGAATAAACCAATTGTTTGGAATCAAATGACATTATCTGGTGTCTCAGGGCTGGGTATGTCAGCACCCACCCCTGCTCCCTGTCCCTGGCATGCCTTCTCTGACACCTGTCCCACAACCCTCCCGCAGCACCCCACCCTTGCCATTCCCAACAGTTTTTGCTCCTGTTGGATTTACAAACTTGTTTTCTGTTTCACATTACAAATGTGCCTATGTGCCTAAGAGTTTTGCACAGTGCAGAGTTTTGAATTTCTGTAACAGGTTACCTCCGGATTGCTGGTGTTCAGAAATTCAAGTAATTGCTGCCAATATTCAAAGAAACTGTGAATCTTGAAGCACTGAATGATGATTAGGTCCACCACTGTGGAAATGCTGTTGACTAATTAAAATCTCCACAGCAACATCAGAACACTCAGGTGCTTCATTCAGTCATGTTTTCTAGCAGATGGGTAACACCTACAGGAATGACTTCCCCACCTAATGTAGCCACAAGGCACTAGTTAACAAGTGAGGCCACAGCTTCAATAGCACACTTCTCTGAGCTAAGACTGACTACTCCCAAATTTGGCATCTGCAATCAAATGTTTGAGCAATAAGCAATACGGTTACAGCTGACTGGTCAGTGAGATCATGTCTATGAGGTCACAGCATGAATTATCTGTAGATTCTGTAGAGTCAAGTGCTCAAGCAAACATTGATGTCCCTGTGTCCATTTTACTGTCCTACCCAGTTTAGCCACAAGGACCATTTCCATCTGTTGCACCTTCTGTATCATTCTGTAACATTAAAATGCTCAGGAAAGATAATTAAGTATAAAGGAAAGGGGATATTTATTTAGATTATGATGACACGCAGTCCTCTTTTATTGTTATTTAGTAATGCATGCATTAAGAAATGATACAATATTTCCTCCGGTGTGATATCACAAAACACAGGACAGACCAAGACTAAAAAAACTGACAAAACCACATAATTATAACATATAGTTACAACAGTGCAACAATACCATAACTTGATGAAGAAGTCCATGAGGACAGTAAAAGTTCAAAGTCTCTCAAATGTCCCACATCTCATGCAGACGGGAGAAGGAAGAAAAACTCTCCCTGCCATGGTCGACCCCAGTCGGACTGTGAGTCATCCGAAAACTTCGAGCCTCCGATCAGCTCTCCAACCGTAGTACTGAGCGCCATCTCTGTCCAAACGATTCGACCTCAACCTCGGTCACCAACAGCAGGCAAAGCTGGGGATTTTGAGGCCTTCCCTCCCGAAGATTCCCGACCGCGCAGTAACAATAACAGCAAACTGGCATTTCAGAAATTTCTCCAGATGTTCCTCTGTGCTTTCACGTCCATATCCATCAAATCAGAATTGTCCACGGCCCCTATTTAACGGATACGATGTCGTTTTTCACCCGGAGGGCTGCGCACGCATGGCACGTTGCTCTCTCTCCTCCCGCCATTTTCTAATGTAATACCTGGTTATTTGCAAACTCCTGAGATATCTATAAGTAAGTAGTGCTCATGGATCAAGAAAAATCTAAGAATATGATTTTAAAAAATGGAATTTCATTTTGTCGGTCACGGTATTTAGTAGCCATGACATACTTTCCTGTGTAGTTTTAAACCTCCTGTTGTGATAAACAGCGAATCCTTTAATTGATTGTGAGCAAACATCATAGGAAATCCGAAACAGTATCAGATTATCATCGGCGTATGTCGTGAAATGTGCTAACTTAGCGGCAGCAGTACAATGCAATGCTTGATAATACAGGAAAAAAGGTAAATCAATTATGTTGAGTGTATATGTATATTATATAATTAAATTAAAAATAGTGCAAAAATATAAATAGTGTCCATGGGTTCAATGTCCATTTAGAAATCAGATGGCAGAGGAGAGGAAGCTGTTCCTGAGTTGTTCAGTGTGTGCCTTCAGACTTCTGTACTCCTTCCTGACAGCCACAAGGAGAAGAGGGCATATCCTGGGTGATGGGGGCACCTTTGTGAGGCACTTCTCCTTGAAGGTTTCTTGGATACTGTGGAGGCTAATACCCAAAATGGAGGTGACCAATTTCAAAAACTTCTGTAGCTTCTTTCAATCCTGTGTGGTAGCTCCCCATACCAGACAGTGATGCAGCCAGTTAGAATGCTCTCCATGGTACATCTGTAGATGTTTTTGTGTGTTTTAGGTGATAAACCAAATTTCATCGAAGTCCTCATAGCCGCTGTCTTGCCTTCGTCATAGCTGCTCCAGTAAGTTGGGACCAGGTTAGATCTTGAAACAACTTAAAAATGTTCCCTTGTTTTGCTCCTGATTGAACATTTAATCAATTACTGGATGATCTGGTGTTGCTAAAATCTCTAGGGTGTTTAATTGCCATTGCTTTATGTAGAGCTATGAAACCAAGGAAAAGGTTTGCATCAGAATTGCCTTTTCATATCACTCAGAATTAGCTCAGAATATTTTTCATAAGCCAGTAATTTTAAAGTATTTTATCAGTTGCAATTAAAATAGACAGATCAGTTATTTTACTCAAGGTCCTACAAAGACAATGTGTTTTCATGCAACACTTGCTCAGGTTTGCCCCATTGTCATATTCCTGCATTATTGCATCATTTACTTTGTCACTGCAGATGTCACATTTGGAGAATCAGCAAAACAGACTAAATGTTGTGAACAACTGTTTTGCTTTTGGGAATCACCATACACTGATACAATATATCAATTCTTACTGAACATGGAAGAGGGTTTATACTATAAAAAGAGGTATACTTTACACTGATCAGTCAGAAAAGCTCATTTGAACTGGATGATCACCACAATCGTATGAAAGGCTGGGATGGACTTGAAGAACTCTATAGCTTCCATCTGCATTTGTTCTTCAGGTTCTTTTTTCTTATTTTAATATTCTTATGCCTGACACTCAATTTCAGATTTGTGTCTATTTTCTGCACTTATTCCTGGCTTGAGTGGACATTGTCTTCAAGTGTAGTTTCTTTTTAGGTAATCTTTCAAAGAATGACTCCAGTTTTGGACTTCTGAGGTGGAGGATGAGGTTTTGATTCTTCCAGAAATGGGGCTGGTGATAGTTGGTGGGATGGGATTATGGATGTTCTCAAAGTAGGGATTTGAAAATCCCAAAGCCATCCAGAATCATCTTCTGTTTTCACCAGCCTCAGACTAAAGAATCCCATGGGTCAGTTGCGATTCGAAATTTTCTGAGGTTTTGTGAATATTTTTGATTCTTTTCTTCTGTCTACATTGTTGTTTTCTGCCACGACAGAGCTCAGAGTGAATATCAGTTACGGGGCATGTAGGCGACTTGGTACTTCTCAGAGCCCAGCTCAATGCTGAGGATGTCATTTTGGAGGAGATGTTGTTGTTTGTTGACCTATCCTGCCAATGGTGATATCAGATTTTACAGACACAACATTGGAGCTATGGCTCCAGTATTTTGAGGCACTTCTTATATAGTCTATGTGTCAGAAGCATGCAAGAGGGAAGCAATCAAGGCAATCTAATAGGCTACACACATCAAAGTTGCTGGTGAACGCAGCAGGCCAGGCAGCATCTATAGGAAGAGGCGCAGTCGACATTTCAGGCCGAGACCCTTCGTCAGGACTAACTGAAGGAAGAGTGAATAAGGGATTTGAAAGCTGGAGGGGGAGGGGGAGATGCAAAATCTAATAGGCTGTGAGTTTTACAGTAGATCTGAGATCTTGATCTTCACACATCCTGTTCCTTAAACAGCTAAAGAGTACTACCAAGTTCTGGAAGTGCTGATGAATTCCATCACCTGTAGTTACCTTTGTTGAGAGTTGGTTCCCAAACTGTGGGAAGAGCTCTGTGGTTTCCAAGATCTCATTTTGGACCTTTATTGTCAGGAGGGAGCGTTGTACAAAAGAGTAGAGGACTTCCATGTTGTCGATGTCAACCACAATATTTATTCTCTCATATACTTAGGAAATGGCATTTAGAACAAAAGTGAGTAAATCATGTATTTAGTGAATGGATTCACTGAAGTTGTGTATGCTACTGTTAGTCAAGGATTATAGTCACAAAATACAAATAGTAATTATTGGAAACTATTAGTGGTCCAACAGGAATTCTGGAGAATTGATTCTAAAAGGGAATGAGAAGAACATGAGATAGATAATTACCCATCAGACATCAAATTACCCATGCCTACTCCTTCAATATTACTGTTCTTCTGTATCCTGAGGTATTTAGGTATGCTGGTTAGGAAAAGGCATTATCCTAAAAGTCATCCATCACCACCATTCTGGGCCCCAAACAGTTCTTCCAGCTGAACAGGAGGAGGAGAAGATGGTGGTGCGATGGCAGTACGCGCGGCCTCTCCGGTGATGAAGATCTGTTATCTGTCAAGTAGGGGACTATGCACAATTCTGATTTGATGGAGATGGACGTGAGAGTACGGAGGAACATCTGGAAAACTTCTGAAATGTCCGCTTCGCTGCCGCTGCTACAGTGTGGTAACCGGAATCTCCAGAGCAGAAGGCCCCGAAATCCTCGGCTTTGCTTGTTTCAGTGGCCGGGGCTAGGTCGAAGGCGCTCAGCAGAGGATGGCACTTGGGAGGCTGTATCGGAGGGGCTGTCGGAGGCTCAAAGTTTTCAGACAGATGGACTCAGTGTCGGCTGTGGTCGCCTGCTTCCAGGGCATCGGCAAGTTGATGGTGCCTGGAGGTTTATGGCAGGGAGTTTCTCCCTTTTGCCGCTGCTATCGGGGACTCGGGAGTCAATCGACTCAGGGACTTTTGAGACTTTATTTACCGTGCCCATGCTTTGTTCTTCATCAAATTATGGTATTGCTTTGCACTGCTGTAACTATATGTTATAATTATGTGGTTCTGTCAGTGTTAGTCTTTGGTTTGTTCTGTTTTCTGTGATATCATTCTGGAGAAACATTGTATCATTTCCTAATGCATGTATGCATTTCTAAACGACAATAAAAGAGGACTGAGTGTTCTCATAATCTAAACTCAAAAGACAATAATATATAGGAGCAGAATGAGACCATTTGACCCTTCGATTCTGCTCTGCCATTTCACCATGGCTGATCCATTCCCCTCTCAGCACCAGTCTCCTGCCTTCTCCTCATATCCCTTCATGCCCTGACTAATCAAGACTCTATTAACTCTGTCTTAAACATACCCAGTGACTTGGCCTGTACAATTGCCTATGACAATGAATTCCACAGATTCGCCACTCTCTGGCAAAAGAAATTCCTCTTCATCTTGTTCTAAATGAATGTCCCTCTATTCTGAGGATGTGTCCTCTGATCTTTGACTCTCCTACCATAGGAAACATCCTCCCACATCCACTCTATCGAGGCCTTTCAACATTTGATAGGTTTCAATGAGATTCTTCTGAATTCCAGTGACTACAGGCCCAGAGCCATCAAACACTCCACATATGATAAGCCTTTCAATCCCGGGATCTTTTTCTGAACCCCCTCTGAAACCTTTCCAATGTTAACACATCCTTTCTTAGATAAGAAGCTCACAATTCTCCAAGTCTCACCAGTACTTTAGAAAGCCTGAAGATTGCTTCCTTGCTTTTATATTCTAGTCCTTTCAAAATGAATGGTGGCATTCCATTTGCCTTCCTCACTATCCATTCAACCTGCAAATTGCCTGTAGGAAATCCTGCACGAGGACTCCCAAGTCTCTTTGCACCTCAGATTTTTGAATTTTCTCTCCATTTAGAAAATTGTCTACGCTTGTGTTTCTTCTACCAAAGTGCACGACTATACTCTTTTCTTACTGTATTCCATCTGCTACTTTTTTGTCCATTCTCCTAATCAGTGTAAATCCTTCTGTAGCCTCTCTACTTCTTCTACGCTACCTGCCCCTTCACCTATCTTCATATCAGTCATAAACCTGCCCTGAATTCCATCATCAAAATCACTGATCTATAACATAAAGAGAAGCGGTCCCAACACAGGACCCTGTGGTGCACCACTAGTCACTGGCAGCCAATCAGAAAAGACTCTTTTTATTCCCAGTCTTTTCTTCCTGCCAATCAGCCAACGTTCTATCGATGCTAGTATCTTTTCTACAATACCATGGGCTCTTATCTTGTTAAACAAGCTCATGTGTAGCCCCTTGTCAAATGCCTTCTGAAAATTCAAGTACCATCCACTGATTCTCCTTTGTCTGTCCTGCGTATTATTTCTTCAAATGTTCCAACAGATTTGTCTGCAATGTTTCCTCATGAAAACCATGCTCACTTCAGCCTAACTTACCATGTGCCTCCAAGTACCTGAAAACCACACCCTTAACAATCGACTCCAACATCATCCCAACCACTGAGGTCAGACTAACTGCCCAATAATTTCCTTTCTTCTGTCTCTTTCCCTTCTTGAAGAGTGGAGTGGCATTTGCAATTTTCCATTTCTCCAGAACCATGCCAGAATCCATTGATTTTTGAAAGATTATTACAAATGCCTCCACAATCTCTTTAGCCACCTGTTTCAGAAACCTAGGGTGTACACCATCTGACCCAGGTGACCTATCTACCTTTAGACATTTCAGTTTCCCAAACACCTTCTCCATAGTAATGACAATTTCACTCACTTCTGCCCCCTGACACTCTCGAACTTCCAGCATACTGCTGGTGTCTTCCACAGTGAGGACTGATGTTCACCACTGCAAAATACTTATTCAGTTCATCTTCCATTTCCTTGTCCCCCATTGCTACCTCTCCAGCATCATTTTCCAGCAATCTGATGTCTACTCTCACTTTCTTTTACACTTTATATATCTGAAGAAACTTTTGGTATTTTTTTTATTATTGGCTGGTGTATCTCTGTATTCTATCTTTTCCTTCCTTATGACTTTTTTTAGTTCCCCTCTATTGGTTTTTAAAAGCTTCCCAATCCTCTAACTTCCCACTAATTTTTGCTTTTTATATACTCTCTCTTTGGCTTTTACGTTGGCTTTGCCTTCTTTTGTCAGCCATGTTGTGTCTTCCTCCCTTTAGAATACTTCTTCCTTAGGATGAATCTATCCTGTGCCTTCCAAATTGTTCCAGCCATTGCTGCTCTGTATTACCTCTGCGAGTGTTCCCTTTCATTCAATTTTGGCCAGTGGCTCTCTCATGCCTCTGTAATTCCCTTTACTCCACTGTAAAACAGATACATCTGACTTTAGCTTCTCCCCCTCAAATTGCAGAGCGAATTCTATCATATTATGATGACTGTACCCTAAGGGTTCCTTCACACCTTAAGATCTCTAAGCCGTTTTGGTTCATTGCACAACACGCAATCCAGAATAGCTGATCCCTAGTGAGCTCAACTGAGAACTGCTCTAAAAAGCCATCTTGGAGGCATTCTGGAAATTCTTTCTCCTGGTATCCAGCATCAACCTGATTTTATCAATCTACTTGCACATTGAAATACCCATGACTATCATAACATTGCCCTTGTGACATGCATTTTCAATCTCCCATTGTAATTTGTAGACCACATCTTTAGTACTGTTCGGAGGTCTGTATATAATTCCCATCAGGGTCTTTTTACCCTTACAGGTTCTTAGCTCTACCCACAATTATTCTGTCCCTTTGAATCCTATGTCACTTCTTTCTAAGGATTTGATTTCATTTTTTACCAACAGAGCCACCACACCCTCTCAGCCTACCTGCCATCCTTTTGATACAATGAATATCCTTGGATGTCAAGCTCCCAGCTATAATCTTCTTTCAGCCATGACTCAGTGATGCCTACAACATTGTACAAGCCAATCTGTAACTGT
>NC_086120.1:11682546-11702546 GCF_963921235.1 Mobula hypostoma
GCACAAGTTATTGTTAGATGGAACAGTGCCAACTCTTCCAGCATTGCTCTTGAGCTGGTGGATTCAGTGTGATTATCAGGCGGTGAAGCAGTATAGGTGAGACTTAAGAATTGTTAAACTGACCTTTGCCAACGTCCAGCATTTGCTGAAGGTGAACCCTACGAGTTGGGCTAGTCTCATTCATGTTCAAATTGTTTTAGCTGTTTAGTAAAATACTCTGAAAATGTCATTCTCCTTTTGTGCATTTTTATTCTTGGCATCTACTGATCCACATTGGTACAGGGCACAATTTTACAAAAGTGATGAAGAGCAAAACTCTAACCATTCCATTAAGACTCACTCACATTTCCATCAGATATCTAAGCATCAACACCCCCAATGAGTAACATCCACCAAGGGCCATATAATTCTACCAGAGAGGTAAATGAAGCCCTTGATAATTGATGTAAACACTTTGTTGAAGCTAGGCAACACCTTCCTAATGTTGGCACTCACACAATAAAATACCACAAAATATAGTATATAATCAGATAAAATTTGATTCAAAGCCTCGTGTTGAGAGGCAACGAAGTGCAAGATCAAGAACGGGGGCTTATGGCTGCTTATTAAGAAGAGAAGGAAGGGTGGATGGGAAGAGAGGATATGGGAAGAAATGAGTGAATATAGGGTGCAAGAAGATGAAAGAAAAGTTGCTGAAGGTGGAGTGAAGGAAATCAAGGATACACAGGAGGCCAGAACTGGAGGAGTTTAGAGAGCTCAGGGTGTTACAGGGTTATAGAAGACTCAGAATGGAAAACTCACCCTTTAATTATTTGCCTGTGGCCATGTTCTCCACAAATGTGCAAAACCAGTGGAGAAGGAGGGAGGTGGTCAGGTTTACAAAATGATTAAGTGCTTTCTCCTGGAATACTTAGAAGGGGAGAAGGATGATTTCTAATTGATTTTGCATACAAAATACAGATTGTGGGACCAGGCATGAGTTCTTTTTCAAAGAATGCACAGTGCATTCATTTCCGAATGAAGACTTCACCTCACTTTTACTGGTTGAGAAGATCTGTGTTACAACCAGAAATTAATCTGTTTCATTGCAACATCAACAGATATCTGTCAGCAATGACCACTGAACTGCAGGCATTATCAGTTCATCCTGTCTCCTCTTATCATGGCAGGACCATCCATCTTTCATAAGTGGAGACACGGATATTGCTGTTTTATCCACCTCCAGGGTGTCTCATCTGAAGCTGCTCAACTTACCCAGTCTATCTGCCAATTACATTTCAAGTGAAACTCTTTCAAGATGTGCCTTCTGTCATGTTATCCCAATACAGCTCTTCTGGGTTAATATGGATGATGTAACGTTTTATAACTACAATTTTAAAGTGCAATACAGGTTTCCCCCGCCACCCGAAGGTAGAGCGTTCCTATGAAACGGTTCGTGAGCCGGAATGTCGTAAAGCGAGGAAACAATTACTATTTTTTATATGGGAAAATTTTGTGAGCGTTCGCACACCCAAAAATAACCTACCAAATCATGCCAAATAACACATAAAACCTAAAATAACAGTAACATATAGTAAAAGCAGGAACGATATGATAAATACACAGCTTATATAAAGTAGAAATACTTTTCCACAATCATTGCCTGAACTGTTCTCCGTAGCGAAAATCTCACACAAGCGTCATCGGCAAAAACACGGCGCAAGCGCTCTCCAGTAACCTTTAAGCTATGAAGCTGCCAAATCATACCAAATAACACGTAAAAATACACAGCCGATATAAAGTAGAAATAATCTATGTCCAGTGTAGTATCACTTACCGGAATTGGGAAAACGCGGAGCACACTGATGATGGTGTGTTAGACTGAGTTGTTGGAGTTTGGGTGGTGCAGTGGCCCCCACCATCCAGGCAGCGAACTGATACAGATCCGTGAAGCATGCAGCGGTAGCCGGGAGGCACACAGCACATCTTTAAGAAAAAAGCCGAAATAAACATGCTAATTAATTAGGTGCTGCCTGGCACGTAATTGTTGGCCCAGGTCAGTGCCGATCTCCTCGTCTGTTTCCATTAGAGCAGGCAGCTCATCTTCTCCTATGACTGCCTGCCTCGATGTTGAAGGTTGAGGTTCGTCGTCTGCTGTGGCTGATATGGAAGGCTCGCTTGACTGCTGAGCCTCGCGCATTTTTTTATCATACAGTTCTTTGTAAGCACTCAAACCATCCTGCAAATATCCCCTAGACCGACATACCCTTTCAAAATTGAAGTCGTAGTTTATCATTACTCATTTGGTTTCGATTGTTATCCTTCCTCTTCCAATTGCATCAGCTCTTCATCTATCAGTTCTTGGTCATGGAATGCCAAAACCTCTTCAACATCATCTTCGTCAGCTTCCACAAGCCAAACTCACTTAGTCCTTACTTCGTTCACCAGGATCAAAACACTTAATTATGTTTAGTTTTACGCTAAGTGTAACACCCTTACGAGCTCTTTCAGGCTTTTCCGATACCATAGAACTCATCTTGCAAACGGCTGCTCACGGGCACATGTTAAAGCAATGCCGGCGAGAATGCCATTCCGAATCCGGGGAGAGCGGCTGCTCGGGGCGCGCGCTGATTTTTTTTGCGCGCTGCTTTTTTCGTAACAGTGAAAACACCTTCTGTTAGCGAAAACAGGGTACTAATATAGGTCTTTCGTAACAGTGAGGTTTCGTAAAGCGAACGTTCGAAAAGCGGGGGACACCTGTACATACTTATCTGCTGGTGATTAACTAATTATGATAAAAGAAAAGTTCTGAGGTGCACATTTGGTTCTTTTAACACATTTGGGCATTAAATCTGAGCATCAGAACTCCGTCCTGCTGAAGGGTCTCAGCCTGAAATTTCCACTGTACTTTTTTCCATGGATGCTGCCTGGCCTGTTGAGTTCCACTGGCATTGTGTGTGTGTTGCTCGGATTTCCAGCATCTGCAGATTTTCTCGTTTGAACATTATAAGTAGGTTTTTCTTGGAATCTGCTTGAGGTTAATTGTAAGGATGGAGAGAAAATTTTACCCACCTTGACTACAGCATGAATATACCTCAATATCTGATCTCCTTTACTAGAAATGTTGGGTCATCAAGGTGAGAATAAAATAGCCCAAGTCTCAAACTGTTTATTACAATGTTTTTGATCTGTCCATTGTTGTTTGCTACTGTTTCATGTGTTTTGTACCAGAGATAATCAGCTTCACTCAGAGGTGTTAATTGCATGTCACCAATGTGCACAAAGTATGTGCTTTAAACAAGGTACAAGCCAGTTTAGTTCTCCTGGCAACATCAATTATATGTTAACCAGCCGTAGGATGATAAATATAGATGACAAAGCAATTTGGTCCACACTCAGCCATCTGTCTGATAAACAAGAAACTCATGTCCATCTCTACCTTCCAAAAAGCCTAGTGTTTTCCTACCTCTTGTGCTTCCAGAAGGCAGTCCCATGTGCTGATCACTCTTTGCACTCCTGATGTCATTCTAGATTGGACCGCATGAAATTTGAATTGCCCTTGAATTCTACATTGGCATAAAACTGGGTGCCAGTCACAGATATATCCAAATGGATTTGAAAGGCACTTTTTAAAATCTGAACAATGTTAGACTGCGGAACTGTCTATAAGGGATGGTTGAAGCTTAACATACTGATGTTTCTAAATTACGAAGTGGATGATGGAAAGGGGAATAGAAAGGTATGTTGTTACTGGGAGAGACAAAGTAACAAAGAAATGTTGCTATAAACACGAGAAAGTCTGCGGATGCTGGAAATCCAAAACAACACACACAAAATGATGGAGTAACCTAGCAGGTCTGGCAGCATCTATGGAAATGAATAGACAATCTGTATTTCTTTGCCCATTCACCTAATCTGTCAAAGGCTACAGAAGGATTTAGACAGTTTAGGAGAATGGGCAAAGTAGTGGCAGATGGAATGCAGTGTCAGAAAGTGCATGTTCATGCACTTTGGTCAAAGAAATATAAGTGTAGACTATTTTCTAAGTGGAGAGAAAATTCAAAACTTGGAGGTGCAAAGGGACTTGGGAGTCCTGGTGCAGGATTCCCTAAAGGTTAATTTGCAGGTTGAGTCCATGGTGAGGAAGATAAATGAAATGTTAGCATTTATCTTGAGAGGACTAGAATATAAAATCAAGGATGTAATGTTAAGGTTTTACAAGGCATTGCTGAGGCTTCACTTGGAGTATTTTGAGCAGTTTTGGGCCCCTTATTTAAGAAAGGATGTGCTGGCATTAGAGAGGATTCAAAGAAGGTTCAAGATAATGATTTCAAGATTGAAAGGCTTATCAGGTGTGGAGCGTTTGATGGTTCTGGGCTTGTAATTAGTGGAATTTCAGAGAATGGGGGGGAACCCTATTGAATATTGAAAGGCCTCAAAAGAGTGGATGTGGAGAGGATGTTTCCTATGGTGGGGCATTTAAGACTAGAGTACACACCCTCAGAATAGAAGGACATTTTTTTAGTATGGAGATGAGGCATTTAGCCAGAGAGTGGTGAATCTGTGAAATTCGTTGCCACAGGTGGTTGTGGAGGTCAAGTCTGGGTATATTTAAGGCAAGGGGTTGATAGATTCTTGATTGGTCAGGGCGTGGGAAGAAGGTTAGGGCTGAGAGGGAAATGGATCAACCATGATGATATGGCAATGCAGACTCGATGGGCCAAAGGATCTAATTCTGCTCCTATGTCTTATGGTCTTAAAGTTTCGGGCTGAGACCCTCCTTCAGGACTGAAAAGGAAGGGGGAAGATGCCACAGTAAAAAGGTGGAGGGAGGGGAAGGAGGACAGCTAGAAGGTGATCGATGAAACATAAAATGGCTGGAGAAGAAGTGATCTGATAGGAGAGGAGAAAGGGAAGGAGGAGGGAACCCAGGCGAAGGTGATGGACAGATGAGATGAGGTAAAAAGTCAGAGTGGGAGTAGATGAAGAGTCGCGGGGGGGGGAGATTTTTTTTAACCAGAAGGTGAATTGATCTTGAGGAGTATGCTAGGGAGCAGCAGCCAATTAGCACACTATCTCAATCTCACCAGGATGCCAGGTAAAGATATGTATAGTCTTAAGTTCCCTTTGGTGTTGGTAGAAGTTGCGGAGGATGTGTTGAATGTGGAGACTCATAGGGTAGTAGGTAAGGACAAGTGGAGCTCTGCCACTCTTAAGGCTGCAGGAAGATGGGGTGAGCACAGATGTTTGGGAAATGGAGGAGATGAGGGTGAGGATAACATCTAAGAGGTGGAAAGGAAACCCTGTTCTTTGAAGAAGTATGACTTCCCTGCTGTCCTGGAAAGGAAAGCCACATCCTGGGAACAGATGCAGCAGAGGCAAAGGGACTGAGAGAAGGGAATAGCATTTTTACAGGAAATAGGTTAGGAAGAGGTATAGTCAAGATAACCGTGGGAATCCATAGGTTTATAAAAGATGTTGGTTAACAGTTTGTTTCCAGAAATGGAGACAGAAAGATAGAGAAAGGGAAGGGAGGTGCCAGAAATGGATCAAGTGAACTTAAGAGCAGGGTGGAAGTTAGAGGTACAGTTGATGAAATTGAAGAGGTACGGCTGGGAAACATTACCGGGGGAGAGCATGGACTGTTCTACATAACCAATGAAGACGCAGGAACAGCTGGGGCCCATGTGGGTGCCCATGGATACGCCTTGAGCCTGGAGTAAGTGGGAGGACCCAAAGGAAAAATTGTTAACGGTGAGGACCAGTTCTGCTGGATGGAGGAAAGAGGTGGTGGAAGGGAACTGTTTGTTTTTTTTAAATTAAGTTATTATAGACAAGCTGAAGCAAATAGTGTTGTTGTGTTCTGCGGATTAATTGTAAACCGGTCTAATCTTCCCTGCTCCTCACTTCTCCTAACAGCCAACATACATGTGTCATGTTATCTAAAACTCTTCAGGAACTGAATAAATGGGACAGACGTGGAACTCACAAAGTTCATCATGTTATCTAAAACTCTTCAGGAGCTGAATAAACAGGACAGACATGGAACTCACAAAGTTTATCATGTTATCTGAAACTCTTCAGGAGCTGAATAAACGGGACAGACGTGGAGCTCACAAAGTTTATCTAATACTCTGTGAACTTCTTTTGTTCATCTGTTCAGCGGTTGTGGGCTAACACTGATAGTCGTTGTGCATTAGTAATTGTCCCGATACTGAAGAGGCAGTAATGAGTCAATCACACTGCTGCACCTGGAGTCAAATTCGGGCCAGACAAGGTAAAGAGGGCAGATTTCCTTAACTGAAGGTCATTGGAAAACCAGATGGGGCTTCATAACAGTCTGATGGTTATTGCAACATTTTGATTATATTTCAGATTTATTTAATTACTTGAGTTTAAACTCCCAGCTAGCATGGTGGGATATGAACATGTGCCTGGATCAATGTTCTAAACTCTGACGGCTGGTCCAATAATTTAGTCACTGTGAGATTGAACAGAATCATTAACCATATGTCATTGTGCCAGCTCATAATGTGTACCAAGCTGGCTGGGCATTTATTTTTCCACCAGTAAAATCTGTTTTGAGGAGTAGGTATTTATAGTGTGACACTGAAGATAGCAAGAACTCAATAGTCAATTCAAAACAGTAATGTTTTACTTGGTCCAGTTTATTAACTACTAGCATTGATAAAAACATTAGTCCGGTACTTGTTAATGTGTCATGAATATGGCAACCATCTTTATTAAAACTGGTTGTTATGGTGATCTCTCATATTACAGGAAGTACTTGTCATGTGGCAAGAGATCGTTTGGTCGTGCGTGTATAAAAAGTTTTTTTACTGACGAAGAAGACTTCCTTAGGACTGGGTTTGTGAGTGGTGTTGTGGGCATAAATAGAGGACACAACCATACGTTGTTCTGATCCCTGACAGCAGAAGGAATGTGAGAAGACTGTTTTGGTTGAGAACTGTTTTGTTCTTTTGTTGAATTTTGTAGTCCTTTTTTTCAAACGGTGATTCTTGAGTGGTGTCAAGGGTGAATGGTAAAATGTTAAATTGTTGTATTATTGTTAAATATACCAAGGTACAGAGAAAACTTGTCTTGCATACTGTCTGCACTGATCAATCACAGTGAACTGTAAAATTAAAACAATGACAGAGAATAGAATTAAGTGTTGCAGTATAGGTAGACAGTAAGATTCTAGATCAAAATGAGGTAGATTGGAAGGTCAAAAGTCCATTTTTATCATACTAGGGAATGAGTCAGTAGTATCATAGCAGGGGGATAGAAAGGGTCCTTGAGGCTGGAAGTATGAGCTTCCAGGTTTTTGTATCTCCTGACAGATGAGAAGAGGTGGAAGAAAGATCCCTGTGAAATGCACAGAAGGGTAAAAAGGGAAGAGGTGACGGGTGGGTGGGATCCTGTTAGAGATGGCCAAATGGTAAATGATTAATATGGAAACATAGAAACAGAAACATAGAAAACTTACAGCACAATACAGGCCCTTCGGCCCACAAAATTGTGCTGAACATGTCCCTACCTTAGAAATTACATAGCCCTCTATTTTTCTAAACTCCATGTACCTATCCAAAAGTCTCTTAAAAGACCCTATCGTATCTGCCTCCACCACCGTTGCTGGCAGCCCATTCCACACACTCACCACTCTCTGCGTAAAAAACTTACCCCTGACAACTCCTCTGTACCTACTCCCAAGCACCTTAAACCTGTGCTCTCTTGTGGCAGCCATTTCAGCCCTGGGAAAAAGCTTCTGGCTACCCACAGGATCAATGCCTCTCATCATCTTATACACCTCTATCAGGTCACCTCTCATCCTCCGTTGCTCCTAGGAGAAAAGGCCAAGTTCACTCAACCTGTTTTCATAAGGCATGCTCCCCAATCCAGGCAACATCCTTGTAAATCTCCTCTGCACCCTTTCTGTGGTTTCCACATCCTTCCTGTAGTGAGGCAACCAGAACTAAGTACAGTACTCCAAGTGGGGTCTGACCAGGGTCCTATATAGCTGCAACATTACCTCTCGGATCCTACATTCAGTTCCACGATTGATGAAGGCCAATGCACCGTATGCCTTCTTAACCACAGAGTCAACCTATGCAGCTGCTTTGAGCGTCCTATGGACTTGGACCCCAAGATCCCTCTGATACTCCACACTGCCAAGAGTCTTACCATTAATACTATATTCTGCCAACATATTTGACCTACCAAAATGAATCACTTCACACTTATCTGGGTTGAACTTCTTCTGCCACTTCTCAGCCCAGTTTTGCATCCTTTCAATGTCCCACTGTTATCTTTAACAGCCCTCCACACTATCCACAACACCCCCAACTTTTGTGTCATCAGGAGAATTACTAACCCATCCCTCCACTTCCTCATCCGGGTCATTTATAAAAATCATGAAGAGTAAAGGTCCCAGAACAGATCCCTGAGGCACACCACTGGGTCACTGACCTCCATGCAGGATATGACCTGTCTACAACCACTCTTTGCCTTCTGTGAGCAAGCCAGTTCTGGATCCACAAAGCAATGTCCCCTTGGATCCCATGCCTCCTTACTTCCTCAATAAGCCTTCCATGGGGTACCTTAGCAAACGCCTTGCTAAAATCCATATACACTACATCTACTGCTCTTCCTTCATCAGTGTGTTTAGTCACATCCTCAAAAAATTCAATCAGGCTCATAAGGCACGACCTGCCCTTGACAAAGCTATGCTGACAATTATACCTCTCTAAATGTTCATAAATCCTGCCTCTCAGGATCTTCTCCATCAACTTACCAACCACTGAAGTAAGACTCACTGGGCTATAATTTCCTGGACTATATCTACTCCCTTTCTTGAATAAGGGAACAACATCTGCAACCCTCCAATCCCCCGGAACCTCTCCTGTCCCTACTAATGATGCAGAGATTATTGCCAGAGGCTCAGCAATCTCCTCCCTGGCCTCCCACAGTAGCATAGGGTACATCTCGTCCAGTCCCGGAGAGTTATCCAACTTGATGCTTTCCAAAAGCTCCAGCACATCCTCTTTCTTAATATCTACATTCTCAAGCTTTTTAGTCCACTGCAAGTCATCACTACAATCACCAAGAATCTTTTCCATAGTGAATACTGAAGTATTCATTAAGTACCTCTGCTATTTCCTCCTTTTCCATACACACTTTCCCACTGTCACACTTGATAGGTCCTATTCTTTCACATCTTATCCTCTTGCTCTTCACTTACTTGTGGAATGCCTTGGGGTATTCCTTAATCCTGCCTGCCAAGAACTTCTCATGGCCCCTTCTGGCTCTCCTAATTTCCTTCTTGAGCTCCTTCCTGTTAGCCTTATAATCTTCTTGATCTCTAACACTACCTAGCTCTGTGAACTTTTCATAAGCTTTTCTTTTCCTCTCGATGCAAAGGCTCCGAGGTGAAAAGTGAAGACCAGGGGTACTCTATCTTTGCTCTGCCCATGGTCTGCGGCCACGAAAGTAGGTGTGGAGGAAGTAGTGGAGATGCCAATGAGGGCTCAACACTTTCAGGAGGAGGAGATTTCCAATGTCCTATAGAGAAAAGCCTCATCTTGAGAACCGGTGTAGAACAGAATGAGAAACTGAGAGAACAGAATGGTGTCCATACAGGAGGCAGAGTAGGAAAAGGTATAGTTAAAGTAGTTGTTGGAGTCGGGCGGGTTTGGGGGGGTTTACAATAGATATTGGTGACTAGCCTTCTGTTTAGATGGAGATAGAGAGTGCTAGGAATGAAAGAGGTGAGAGGGGGTCACACAGGTGAATTGAAAGGCAGATTGAAATTGGTGGTAAAGGTAATGATGAATTCCACATGAATGCAGAGCCCGTTTTTGATGTAGTGGAGAAAGAGGAGGGGATGGGTGCCAGAGTAGTCTGGAACAAGGACTGTGTGATGTAGTCAAAAAATAGATGGGTGTAGCTGGGTCCCATTCAGGTACTGTATCCATGTTTACACTTTTGTAAGTGGGAGGAATTGAAAGGGAAGTGTTTGAAGGTGAGAACAAATTCTCAATGACCAGCTCCTGACTCCATCCGTCCATTACCTGGTTCCATTGGTCTCTTACCAGCCCCTGCTTCACCTCTCCCAGGCACTTCCATATACTGGCCATCTTCCCTCTATACAGGGGTTCCCAACGGGAATCCACAAACCCCTCAGTTAATGCTGGGGATCCATGGCATAAGATAGGTTGGGAACCCCTGCTCTAGATTCTCTTTCTTGATGTAGAGTCTTGAATGGAAGCATCAGCTATCTATTTGCCTCCACAGATACTGCTCAACCTGCTGGGTTACTCCAGCAGTTGTTTTCTTTACTCCAGATTTCGGCATCTGCAGTCTTTTATGTATGTCTCCCAGCCCGAGCAGAATCTGTCCAGTGCAAGGAAAATGCAACAAGGGTGTCCTTACAATCAGTATTGTTCCTATTTTTCTTTGTCTCCTAGTCCAAACCCCTAACTCTGACAGTGATTCTATCCTTGCCTTAGCTTTCCACCCAACCATCTACCCACCCCACTGAATATCCATACCCTGCTCTTTAGTTCCTAATGACTAGTTCCCCCTCTCTGAACTACTTACAGACTCCATTGCTGGCCCCAACATTAATAATTCTCCCTCAGCTGTATCCCCTTCCCCATTAATGCTACTCACCCCACTCTACCACTGTCAATTCAATAGCTGTTCAAACCCCAAGCAATCCTATACCCAACTTCTCTGCCAAGCTCCTGACAACTCCTTTAGTGATGACGATCCTCACCAGTCCACCTACCAATCAGCCAAGGGCCAGCCTTCAAGCTATGACATCTGCAAGCTATGACATGCAGATGTGCACTGCATCTCCTTCCCTTGCCATCCAGTCTGATCTATCTTGGATCCCAGAATTTAAGTGATCTCCTTGCTTTCAGTGTGGAAATGAGATCCAGTTTTAAGGGTTATTCAGTAATAATGACATCTTGGGTTTATAATGACACGGAGGGAAGTCATCCTTCCCATCAGTCCATGCTGATTTCCAGAGGATGATCTGTACTATATGAGCTTACAAAGAGTTAATTTATAGTGGCCAGTTATCTGTCAGCACACCTTTGGGATGTGGGAGGAACTCAGAGGAAGCACACTCAGTCATGGAGCGAACATATGAAATCGACACACACACAGCACTCCACGTTAGGATCAAACCTGATCCCTGGATCACTAATTAATGCAACAGTGCTCCTTTTCTCTTGAATTCACCGTGACTGACTGCTGAATGAGGCTTGTTCACCTGCCCCAAACCAAATCTCTAACGTCCCTAACTAGGAACTGCGAATTTCTGGGCAATTACATTTCAAAGTATTTATGCAGTCAAATTACAATCCACCATGCAGAACTGATCTCCTTGGGCACAGAGATTTTCCTAATTAGTAATTAAGAATTAATAGCCTGAGGTTCTTGAGCCTGCACCTTTTCTGTTTCTGTTAAACTATGCACAACCTTAATCCTGATATTGCTGGAAAATTAACCGCGACAAGTAGACTATGGACAGTCTCCGCTGTTTGATGCATACTGCCCAGTCTCCCTGCTTCCATCAGCCACTGTGCTGTGTGAGTCAATAGGTGGGAACCCAAGTACAGGGGCCCAGCAGAGAGTGAGAATCTGACTTGTTTTATGGTAACGTGAGTCATACACCTTCAGAGTGAATGACCTTTGCTGCAGAGGAGGAATCGTTGTACTATTGCAGGGATGGTGAAGACCCCATGGGAGATGTGAGACACGAATTAGAACTGATCAGTTAGGTCATTTAAGGTTATCATTATGTAACTGACTTTTTGCAACCTGTTGACTTCAACTTCCCATAAGTGAGGGTCAAAGTGGATGGATTTCATTGATTTCTTTCACTGGGTGGTCAAGAAAGATGCATCTATTATTTGCAGAGCCACCACATAAATGCCACTGCCAGTTCTTTGCCTCTCACTAGCATTCTCATAGGAAAAGAAATGAGTGAAAATACTGACAGGCTTCTATGGGCGTATGCCAATATATTTATAATGGGAAGCAAGAGGGACAGCTATAACTATGCATAGAGCAGACACTGATGGACATACTGGTATGAATGAAGGGAAGTGCATGAAGAGCGTTGTGCACTTTCAGCTTAAGAATTACATACTGAAGTTAGGAGAGAAGATTGAGTTGAATGTATGATGAGTGTTGCACTATATTCACCTTTCCTGACCTGATGAGGTCATTAAAACATTTACAGAGCTAAATCTAGGAGAGTTGACCATAGTCCTGGAACTAAATCCTGCAGACACCTCCTGCTATCTCTTTCCTGTGTCATATGGGGAGGGCGTTGGTGGCGGACCCAAATACAAGACACAGACACTGAAGTACTAGGAACAGGACTTGACTAGAGAGCTGGGTTAGGGGCGTGACTGGATGCAAACTAGGAGCTGGGACAAGAACAAAGACTTGGGCTAGGACATTGGCTAGGCAAGCAGGACCAGGACAAGGAACTGGGAACGAGGAGCCTGGGCTTGGACTCCAAGCCAGAGACTGGGCAAGGACCCAGAAACTGGGTCTTGACTCGGGCTCAGACTCCAGAACTAGACGAAGACATGACGTGGATACAGGACAGGATGAGTAACACCTGGACAGGACGAGGGAACCCCAGCACCCGGCTGGGGGAGGTACTCCTGGTCTGGGCGAGGCACGTGGACAGGACTAGAACACAAAGCCTTGACTTGGTCGAGGGAGCGACAGGAATGCAGAGCCTTGGTCGACGGAGCGACAGGACCCCTCCTTGGGAACAGGACTTGGGGCTGGGGCTCTACACAGAGTCAGAAGCCCTTCTAGGGAGCAGGACATAGGGCCGGGACTCATACACAGAACACTGAGACAGTTCTCTACTCAAGGTAGCGGCAAACGGCCAGACCTACCTAGCAAAGGTATGGACACAGAGACAGTTCCCAACACAAGGTAGTGCCAAACAGCCAGACCTACCTAGAGAAGGTGCGGACACAGAGATGAATCCCAACACTAGGTAGTAGCAAACAGCCGGACCTACCTAGTGAAGGCATGGACACAGAGACAGTTCAAAATAACGATAGACAGTTCCTTCTCTTGATCCAGCAGTTGAACTTGACAGCAGTGTAGGCAAAGGTTGTAGGCAAGGGTTACAGGCAAGGCAAGGCTTCAGGAGGAAGGGGCAGAGAAGGGATTCAGACAGGGGGTTTAGACAGGAACAATCCAGCAACTGAAGCTGAACCAAGGAGCTATTAATGTAGCCAGCCCAGAATGTGAATCAGCTGCCTCAATTAGAGCACCCATCAGAAAAAGGGAAAACCAGAAAACCTGGAATAAGGAACGATAGACCGGACCATGAACCGGAATACAGACTTTACGGACCGGACCATGACATCCTGATTCACATGCAGAGTTCTTTTCTCCTTTTATCAGGGAATATGGTGTTCCATTCATGCATCGTGTGTCTCTTCAATCTCTAACCTTATTCCTGCAGCCCTTCATAAAATTCAACACTGAGCATCCTTAAACCAAAGTGCCTGTGGCTTTATTTCAAAGGAGAGAATGCCTCGAAGCTGGTAAATAATTGCAAATTGGAAGCTAGCAATTGCCATCAATAAAACACTAGAGGTAAAATTCTTCAATTCACAAACCCTGTAAATAACAGCATAATATTATAGAAGTAGGGAGTTGAAAGATGTTCAGAGTCATAATGGAAATTTATTTTCTGTGGAAACATTTTAAAGAACTGGAGAAGGATCATATAGGAAAATAGAAAAAAATCAGGGAAGAGAGAGAGACATAGAGACAAGAGTCTCTTTGAGATAGGAGATAGACTACACAAACTGAGCTGGCTTCAATGTCCTGATGATTCAGATATCTAGATGTTACATTTTCAGGTCAATGATCTATCTTTGAGTTCAGACAGTTCACAGAACTACTTCTTTTACTTGAGGTCACGTGTAGAGCAGTTGCTGTAGTCACATGCAGACAGTTCAAAAAATGACTGCTTTTGCTTCTTCTTCATTCAAATGTGAATCTGCTATTTTTGGAGCCTGGGATTTACATTTTTAGGGTGTGTTTTTGGGCCCATTGAACGATCTGGCACTTTGCTGCCTTTGAGAGAGCTCGGTAAGGTTTGGAGTAGTGTGTGCAGCCTGGGGGGGCCCAGAAGCCTGGAGACAGGGCACGAGCCCATGATCAACAACATTTCTCACCGATCTCACCAACTAAAGCACCGAGCAAGACGGAAATCAACAAGGACATGAGCAGTAGGCTAGTGGGTGTTCAATGCCGTCTGGCCGCGTTTGACTGATCTCTCTTCTCCCTCTCACTCACTGCTTTCAGAAGAAGGAGCTTGCGTTTGATTGGTCTCTCTCTTGCTCTCACTCCTGCTCTTGCTGTTGCTCCTGGGGTATGTTGCCTGAATTTGACCAGTCTCTGGCTCAGTGGTAACAGAGTCTTGGCTCTTAGGTTAGGTTTAATCAATGTGATTTATGGATTGGACTCTAGTTCATATCATATGTATTTCTGGTTTCTGGTTACTCCTTTTTTATTGCTATTTTATGCAATTTTGATCAAGGCGGACTGGCTCGGCGGGCTGCAGTCAACTAACGACAGTTCTAAACTGAAATGACCTGAACTAAACTGATCATTCTGAGACTGTTTCAATGATTCTGTGGCTTAATGTTTTATATTGTGTTTTTTTTCACCCGTTTGCGCAATTTGTTTTTTTTTCTTGTATGTGGGTGTTTGCTGTTTTCATTGAACGGGTTCCATTGTGGTTCATTGTCTCATGACCTTATGTGGGAAGGCAAATCGCAGGATTGTATCCTGTATACATACTTGGACAATGAATTGAACTCTGAACTTTTTGAACGTTGGAAATTCTACTTTTTTATTATTTAACATTTGTCCACCAGCCATCTTCTGTCGCATCTGCAGTGCCTCGTATTTGGAGATGGAGTAAACAAGTTGTTTTCAAGTCAATAATATAACCTGGGGGCTTCAGGATTAGTCCTGAGCCTCAGCTTTTCACAAAATATATTTATTTTAGGTGCAAAAAATCTAAGTTACGTTGAGCAAAGTGGGAAACTGATTTATGAGGAGGATACAGTGTGTGAGCTGGGAACGGATGGTAGATAGAGAACAATATAGCAGATATTACATCTTGATAGAAAGTATGGGGTGGTATATAGATGCAGGAGCACCTGCCTTAGACAGGCAGAGAATCAGGTTCGATCCTGACCTCTGATGCTCCCTCTGTGGAATTTACGCCATTTCCCTGTTACTTTGTGGATTTCCTCTGGGTGGTTCAGTTTGCTTCCACACCCCCGGAACCTACCATTCTGCCAGTTGGTAGGTTAGTTGTGCACTGTAAATTGTCCCATCTGTGCAGGTCAGTGGTAGAACCTATAGGGAAGGAGGGGAAGTTGATGTTGGTAAGGGTGTTGTAGGGAAAAAAATATGAGATTAATATAGGATTAGTGTAAATTGATGTTTTATCTTCATCATCGATTCTGTAGGCTTGTGACGCTATATTCTACCAGAAAAATCAGATTATATTTTAAACAGTAAAAACTTGGTAAATGCAGTCACTGATTATATTGGATAGGATTGTAGATTTGTTGTTCAGGGTTAGCCATGAACTCATTAAGTAGCAAAATTGGCTGAAAGGATGAAATGACCTACTCCTGCTATGATTTCTTACAGACTTTATAGATGCACCATTGGAACGATCCTCTGAGAATGCATTACAGCTTGGCATGGTAACTGCTCTGTCCAAAGCCAAAATAAATTGCAGAGAGGTGTGACTAAAACACAGTCCAACCAAGAGCCATCTTCCTCTAGGTAGTCTGTCTATACTTCTTGCTGCCTTGGGAAATTAGTCAGCATAATCAAAGACAACCCCCCACCACGGGTATTCTTTCTTCTCCCCCCCCCCCCCTTCTGTTGGGCTGAGACAAAGAAGCTTGAAAACATGCACTACCAGGTTTGAGGGCAGCTTCTATCTCATTGTTATAACTGTCTTGAAAATTAAAAGTCTTGACCTCATAACCTACCCCATCATGGCCTTTGCACCTTAATGTCTGCCTGCACTGCACTTTCTCTTTAACCATGTGACTATATTCTGCATTTTGTTATTGCTTTTCCTTCGTACTACCTCTAAATCCTTATGGTTTGAAATTATCTAGATGGATGGCTTACAAAGCTAAGATTTTTTACTGCATCTTAGTACGTGACAGTAATAAGCCAATGCCAATACTTAAGATGAGAATTATCAATGAGAAGGAGAAGGTAAAGCAAGAAAAGCAAAGTAACAATAGACAGAAAGAAAGGAGAAAGGAATTGCACAAAATAGCAGAGAAGGAAGCAAGGAAATAAAGAAGAAAATGGCAAGTGAAAGAACAGATGCAGAAAATAAGAGACCAGGAGCAAGAAAAAACAGAATTAGAAATATTAAAAATATAAACTGATTGTGGAAAATGATAATAGAGTGTGGTAGAGAGAGAATGACAGAAGTTCGAACAAAGGTTGAATGGAAGAGGAAACAGAAAAGAGGAAGATATGGCTGGGGAAAGGGAGAACTAATACTTTAGAAAGCACACAAAATAGAGGCGCTGGAAGAACTCAGTCGGTCAGCAGCATCTGTGGAAAGAGAAGCCATTCAATATTTTGAGTCAGCGATCCATCCTCAGAACAGAGAATGAGAGCTGGATAACTGCTTGGCTGATACCTGGTTATGGGCTAGGCTGGTTTATTTATCTCATTTAGAAACTTGGTGTAAGCTGTTTTCAATCAGATCTCAGTTAATGTATAGTTCTGTGAATTGACTCTACCATGTGCATACAGAAGTTATTAATGCACATGAGAGACCAATATATACTGGATTAAATTGTGCAGAAATAGCTGACAGAAGCTATTTGAAATACACTGATTTGTGTCACAATAAGCTTTTCTAGCTCTCATGTTAAAGCTAAAGTAATTGATGTATGCATATGAAATACAATAGCAACGAGAATACACAATGATGAACAGAAATTACACTATAACATCAGATCAACCCTTTACTGTCAGGCCATTGAGGAGTACAGTGAGATCTAGGCCTCAATATATGTCAAACACCATTAGCTGAAAAGCTATCACATGCCTAAACTCATTTCCTGTACTTTCAATCAAGCACACACATTCCAGATTTAACTGGATTGGTCTCCAATGCTACACCAATTCCTTTCTAATTAACACCTTGGAAATGCAATCATTGCTGTACAAATGAACAAAACATTTCAAAGGCAATCTGATTTCTGCAGCTTGTTCCATTTTTAACAGTACATCTTTGCTAAGCGAAAATCTTTTTTCTTCACGTACATTTCCCACTGTCTTTTGCTGATTGTTTGCTCAGCTTGCATGCTACATGGGATATGATCCCTTTCACAATTCACCGTGTGCCCAATGTATCAAGTTAAAAGTGAGAAAGCACATTGGTCACAGTACAGGATCCTTCAAGTTTCTTTGTATAAAACACATAGCTCGTGAGCCAGTTAATAGAATTTTTGAACTCAAGGTTTAGTTCAAAGGGAACTTCTTGCTGTATGGCATTGATTGATTCATAATGCATTCTTCAGTATATTTATCTGACTGCACCTTCTAAACCCTGAAGGGCACTTACAAGTCTCCAGAGTCTCTTTGGATAGATAGTTCCAGTCCTTCATGATTCTTTACCATCATTCTGCACTGATTTTTAACTTGTTATGGATCCGTATTAGGAAGGTACTCAAACTTTAACAGACTGACAGTATTTCCTGCGACTTTTGAAAAAAAATGTCTACAGCCTGCTTTTTTTCCCAGCCAAGTCACATTTCTCATGCAAGGATTCTAATCCTGCTGTGTCATTGTTAAATCTCTCCAAAGGGTTTTTTTTTAAATCTTGCTCACCCTCAATTGTTTCTGTTTGCTCTTTTGTTTTTGATAATGTGCTGACAAAATCTCTATACTACAGGTGGGGAAATTGTCAGGAGAGAGAAATTCATGCCATCAGTTTGGAATCTACCTGGACTTAAATCTGAATGTGGCTGTGGACCAACATTTCAGAATGGAAAAGGAAAGTTGAATTGAATTGGGTGGCCACTGGGAGATCACACCCTCTGCAGCAGATGGAGTGAAGGTGTTTGACAAAGCGGTCCCACAGTCTGCATCATGTCTCACCAGTGGAGGAAACAGCACCGGGAGTACTGGATGCAATAGATGATCCTGACAGACTCACAGGTGAAGTGTCTCCTCACCTGGAAGGACTATTTGGGGTGCTGAATGATGGTAAGGGAGGATGTGCAAGGGGAAGTTTAGCACTTGTCACACTTACAGGGATAAGTGTCAGGTGGGAGATGAGTGGAGATGGACAGGGAGACCAGGAGTCAAATAAAGAGCGATCCTTACAGAAGGCAGAGAGTAGGTTGGTGGGGGGGGGGGGGTGGGGAGATCAACACCAAGAAATGAAAGGTCCTCTACTCAGCATCTTGTTAGCGAATGCACAGTCCAAGATGGAGGATATAAGGACAAAGTTGCTGTATCGGAGGTAAATGAGAAATTGCTATGTTCTGTGTTTCACAGACATGTCTCACTGAGAATATACTGGATTTGGCAATCAGACCCGAGGGTTTCTCGATACACAGGATGGACTGAACTACAGATTCAGAGAAGGCAAAAGGTGGGGGTCAGTGTTTCATGATAAACTCTTTGCGGTGCTCAGATGCAGTGATCTTGTCACACTCTTGTTCCTTTGAGTTGGAACATCTAATGATTAAGTGCTGGCCACTTTAGTTACCAAGAGAGTTCTCCATGATCCTGACCACAGTTTACAAATCACCAAAAGCCCGGCACTCGAGATATTGAATGCTGCCATAACCAAACAAGAAACTGGGGACATCAAGCAGGGTTGCTTGAAGAAATCTAGCCCAGTTATCATCAGCATATAACCTATAGCACCAAGGGTCCCAAAACACCAGACCACTGCTATACTATGATTAGGAAGCCTACCGTTCCGTGCCGAGACCTCATTTCAGAAAATCAAATCACCCGGCAGTCCTTCTCCTACCTGCGTTAAGGCAGGAGCTAAAGATAAGGTTCTAAAGGTAAGGTCATGGGAGGTAGAACAGCAGTTACGAGATTTCTTCGAGTTCGTGACTGGCCTGTGTTCAAGAACTCATCAAACGATCTGAATGAAAACACCATGGTTGTCACGGACTATATTAAAACAGTTGTGGAAAAGAGTGTCCTCACAAAATTACTCAGTCTTCCCCAACCAGTAGCCTTGGGTGAACCATGTGATCCGCAATCTGCTGAGGGCCATATTGGTGTCATTCAGGTCTGGTGACAAAGTAAGTTACAAGAAGTCCACATATGTAATCCAGAAAGTCATCTCATGTGCAATTCCAGACCAAACCTGAGCCACTGGAGGATGCTCAACAGCTGAAGCAGGGCTTGGATGCTATTACCTCTGATAAAGTGAAACCAAGTGACATAGGTGACAAGTCTTTGCTTCCAGAATACCTCGATGCCTTTTATGCTTGCTTTAACTGTCAAAGCATGAAGAAACCTTCACAAACTTCCCAGCCCCTCATGACCCTCTGATTTCAGTTTCTGAAGCATCCTTCTGGAAGTTGCACCCATGGAAAGCAGCTGGCCCAAATGCAATAACTGGCTGAGTACTAAAGACCTGTGCTGATCCACTGGCTGGAGTACTCACCAATATCTTTAACCTCTCACTTTGGCATTGGCATTGAGATACCCACTTGCTTTAAGAAGGCTTCAATTGTACCAGCGTCTAAGAATAACTTGTCTCTATGACTATTGTCCGTTAGCACTTACATCCTTGCTGATGAAGTGTTTTGAGAGGTTGGTGATGAAACATAACAATTGCTGCCTGAGAAGTGACTTAGATCCACTTCAATGTCCCTCATGGCACAAGAAGTCCACAGCAGATACCATTTCATTGGTTCTTCACTCAA